>NC_039367.1:92674768-92808942 GCF_003573695.1 Papaver somniferum
CTATTTCCGATTTGATTTCACGTAAATCTATAATATCTGCTATTTTAATTTTACTATTTACCATATGTAAATTTTCTAAATATTATCTATTTTAAAGTTGATATGAATATAATTATTGAAATATTATTATCAGCAGTGTTACTATTCTCTCTATCTTTATTATTATCGTTATTGGTTTGTTAATAGTCCAATTGGTACACAAGTCTTCGTTTTGTAAATATGACTCCACCTTCATGTAAAGATTGATATAATTGATTTTATTGATTCTTATTAAATCCGCATACTATATCTTGTTAAGTATTGGCGTTGGTAACCTAGTATTATTTCAATTTGAGTGCATAAAATTTGGTGTATCCTAATAATCTTTAGATTTTCCTATTAATGTAAAGTATCTTACTAGTATACAATTTTATTTTCTTTCAAGTCTATTGTTGTACTAAGCATTCAAATATTATTACAACTTCCTCGTGTATGTTTGTTTAATTTTTGATGATTTACCAAATCAATTATTTAGTAGTGTAAGATTGGCTACATGTTCATAATTCTAAAATAATAACTATCTAACCTCAATGAGCTTCTACCCTATAACACAATTGGATTAACCTATAATTTTTACTTTATAACATATATACACAAACAAACAAATCAATCGACCAGATAATCTTTTAGTTATTGATAGCTTTTAGTGATTAAGATTTATCTCACAACCCAATCTAGTTCACTAACTGGTACTAAATATCCTCTATTGTTGCCTATGTAGATCTAATAGTGAGCTCTGATACCAACTTGTGACGCCATAACTCTTAAACCTGTTTAGCTAATAGGGTTACATCCTAACAGAAGCATTCAATCTAGATTATCGTTCTTAAGAACCATGTTCACATAAAGTGCTAATAAACAAACCCAAACTCTCTAATACAACATACTTGAAGAAAAAAAACTTTCATGTTATATGATTATATAAATGTGTTGTTTTACAGAATTAAAGAAAGAATACACCAAGTATAAGGTACACAATAACACTAGATATATTACCACACTAAGCTACGAAAACGGAAATCTTCGCGCGCATCATTCCTTCTAATTAATGAAACTAAAGTGGGAACGAGTGAGCACATCATGCCAAAGGGTTCCCAATGGAAACAAATAACTCTCATGTAATCACTAACATGTTTCACAGTTCTAAAGAAATAAAAGTTGAAAGAAACAAGAAGAAACTAATCAATAAGAAATTCACGCATCATGAAGGAAGTGTCATTCTTACCTCGCCAAACTCATTGGAGAAGACGACGCGAAAGCAACCCTAATCAATAATAATAATAACATCGTCCAAACAGAGTGCCCATACAAACCATGATTCAGAACATTACCATCAAGATCGTAAAGTTAGTCAAACAAGCATATTATGCACACGATTGATTTCCCTTAAATAAAATAGTATATATATTATTGTCGACGGATGGCGTACCGCCCTACTAGATATTATTGCCGATGGATGGCGTACCGCCCTACTATCTTAATAAGCAGAAATGTAGTACTATTACCGACGGATGGCGTACCACCCTGCTATCAATATAAACAGAAAACGTAATACTATTGCCGACGGATGGCATATCGCCCTACATAACTTAGCTAAGAGCCGTGGGGAAACACAGACACTCTTCGCAGGGAAATCACACAACGCATAATACGCACATACAATTACATTCAAAACAAACGTTGTTCAATGCAATTACAATATAATTCATATAGATAATAAAAGCACATCATGCTCACAAAGGAAAGAAACTCAATGATTACAAGAAGGTTATAAAGTTACCACCTGATATGATGACAAGCCATGCCTACCACGAGATCCACGATCCACTGGTTTAACCTTTGAATTGATCGTTGTTAATAAAAGAGTAATTGTTAATCAAACAAGCACCCTAAGGGTTTATCCAAAAGGCTCACACAAGAATCATACGAATCTATCCAATTGTTTTAAGATCAATTATGATATCTCATTCTCTACCTTTAACATAGCTGAAAGTTACTAATCCAATTGTGTTGGTTCCATAGTCGGATAGCTAAGTCTTAAGAATATTTACAACTTGTAGAAGAAGTGAAAGTCTACTTCAGACCATGAGGGGTCCAAAACATCTAATTAAGAATCACTGATCCTAAGCCCAAGTCCACTAATCCGGCCCATAAATCTAAGGCCCAGTCCATTTGATCAACTAGCGGTCATTAACGGTCAAAGAGTCAACTAACAGTCCACATCAAGTCAGAGTCCAAGGTCAATGGTCAAATAAGTCAAACATGAATCGGTTAACGCTCCAACTCAGGTCAAATGGTTTATTAAGTCAGGTAACTGACTCACGTAAGGTTAAACTAGTTAGATATCTTTCTAGGATGACTAATAGGTCTAAAAATAAGAACATAAGTTCATACAGACACTATACATTCCAATCATTCAAACCAACTTTGTAATCTAATTACAAATATAAATACAATTTACCCACGATAGCAGTTGCAAGCTTTCACTACTAAGGCCACTCCTAACAGCATTACAATCAACTTTTACTCAAACATCTTATAAGCACACTCAAGTTCAGTTCAACCATTAAGTCCCTTACTTACACTTGTATCTCATTTCAAAAAAAATACCACCATTCATTCAATTTGTATCTCAGACCGTTCTGTAACTCTATCCACAGTACAAAACCTGTACCTTCAATTATTCTTAATCATCACCTAATCGAACTCCAACTGAATTCACAGAAACCCTAGCTATTTGATTCTTCGATTCATATTTAGAATCTTCATAACACCAAACTAATATCCACCCCTTCCTTCAATATCTATCAGAAACTCATAAACAACATCAATTTTACTCAAACTTTAATTCAATTTCAGAAACCCTAATTCTAATTTCTCTACAGATCGTCATATCTTCTTCTTCTCATACTCAAATAGACATCAACCTTAATCAATGACACAGAACTAACTAGTGATCTTATCAAATCACCTCACTGTCGCCTCTCAGACCAGCAGCAGAAGGAAAGGAAGAAGAAACGAGAAGAAGAAGAACGGAGAGGAGGAAAGAAGAAGAAAGAGAAAGGAGAAGAGGAAATGACTTTCTCAACGCATGGATTTGAGATAAGAACAAAGAGATTTTCTGATACACCCACTCAGCTGGATAAGGAGAGTCCAGGTCGGCTAAGCTGTAAAATGTCTGTTTTGCCCTTCAAACAAAATTGGTGCTATCTTCTCCGTCCGATATCCAAATGACATGTTCGAGTAGTCCATTTCGCATAACTTTTCGAGATCTATCCAATGGTACTAATTTCATATCTAAAACGTTGTTATATTAATTTTTATCAATGAAAATTTATATTAACTAATCCAGTCATTATCGACTAATTCGTCACTTGACTGGTTTAATAGCATTGACGATCTTGAGGGTCCTTACATTCTCCCCACCCTATACATTTTCGTCCTCGAAAATCAAACCATCCTTCTGGTCTTCAAAAACTCCCCACCTTAGAGAGTAATGTTATCTTTCTACTAAGTGCAAGTATTGCTCATACTTACAAACGCGCAGAAACTCAACTCATGTAAAATGAGTTCGAAACAACAAGAAATGAAGCACAAAACTATATGATTTCCTACAACTAATATCTATAATATGTAGCTCTAGCTTCAATTACAAAAAACTTTATTCTAACAGATATGTATGACTAAGTTCTCCGCGCTAAAATTTATAATCTAATATTCAATAATTTTATTAATTTGATGTGACTTATCCCTATAATAAATTTTACATTTTTAATTAATTTAAATCTTACATTTTTTATATATGTTATAATTTTAAATAACTTTAATCATCATTTTATCAAGATTAAATCATTAAGTTATTATGTAAATTTACCTTTTTATTTAATCATCTAATACTAATATATACTAACACTTTTATTAAACACATATTACTCACATATATATATTTATGCTTCCACATATTCAATCTAATTTTTATATTAAATATATAAATTTAATTCTTTTATTAAATATCAATATCATACTTTATATTAAAAATAAATTCATTTCATCCATTTATCTATTTCCGATTTGATTTCACGTAAATCTATAATATCTGCTATTTTAATTTTACTATTTACCATATGTAAATTTTCTAAATATTATCTATTTTAAAGTTGATATGAATATAATTATTGAAATATTATTATCAGCAGTGTTACTATTCTCTCTATCTTTATTATTATCGTTATTGGTTTGTTAATAGTCCAATTGGTACACAAGTCTTCGTTTTGTAAATATGACTCCACCTTCATGTAAAGATTGATATAATTGATTTTATTGATTCTTATTAAATCCGCATACTATATCTTGTTAAGTATTGGCGTTGGTAACCTAGTATTATTTCAATTTGAGTGCATAAAATTTGGTGTATCCTAATAATCTTTAGATTTTCCTATTAATGTAAAGTATCTTACTAGTATACAATTTTATTTTCTTTCAAGTCTATTGTTGTACTAAGCATTCAAATATTATTACTACTTCCTCGTGTATGTTTGTTTAATTTTTGATGATTTACCAAATCAATTATTTAGTAGTGTAAGATTGGCTACATGTTCATAATTCTAAAATAATAACTATCTAACCTCAATGAGCTTCTACCCTATAACCCAATTGGATTAACCTATAATTTTTACTTTATAACATATATACACAAACAAACAAATCAATCGACCAGATAATCTTTTAGTTATTTATCTCTTTTAGTGATTAAGATTTATCTCACAACCCAATCTAGTTCCAAACTAATCTAGTTCACTAACTAGTACTAAATATCCTCTATTGTTTTCCATGTTAATCTAATAGTGAGCTCCGATACCAACTTGTGACGCCCTAACTCTTAAACCTGTTTAGCTAATAGGGTTACATCCTAACAGAAGCATCCAATCTAGATTATCGTTCTTAAGAACCATGTTCACATAAAGTGCTAATAAACAAGGATACAACATACTTGAAAAAAAACTCTCATGTTATAAGATTGTATAAATTTGTTGTTTTACAGAATTAAAGAAAGAATACACCAAATATAAGGTACACAATAACACTAGATCTGGTACAACACTAATCTACGAAAACGGATATCTTCGCGCGCACCATTCCTTCTGATTACTGAAATTGAAGTGGGAACGAGTGAGCACATCATCCCAAAGGGTGCCCAATGGAAACAAATAACTCCCATGTAATCATTAACATGCTTCATAGTTCTAAAGAAATATAAGTTGAAAGAAACAAGAAGAAACTAATCGATAAGCAATTCATGCATCATGAAGCAAGTGTCTAACCTCGCAAAACTCATTGGAGAAGATGACGTGAAAGCAACCCTAATCAATAATAATAACATCGTCCACACAGAGTGCCCATACAAACCATGATTCAAAACATTACCATCAAGATCAGAAAGTTAGTCAAACAAGCATACTATATGCACAAGAGTGATTTTCCTTAAATAAAATAGTATATATATTATTTCCGACGGATGGTGTACTGCCCTACTAGATATTATTGTCGACGGATGGCGTACCGCCCTACTATCTTAATAAGCAGAAATGTAGTACTATTGTCGACAGATGGCGTACTGCCCTACTATCAATATAAAAAGGACACGTAATATTATTGCCGACGGATGGCGTACCGCCCTACTTAACTTAGCTAAGAGCCGTGGGGAAATACATACACTCTTCACGAGGGAATCACACAACGCATAATACACACATAAAATTACATTCAAAACAAATGGCGTTCAATGCAATTAGAATATAATTCATATAGATAGTAAAAACACATCATGCTTGCAAAGGAAATAAACTCAATGATTACAAGAAGGTTATAAAGTTCCCACCTGATATGATGACAAGCCATGCCTACCACGAGATCCACGATCCACTGGTTCAACCTTTGAATCGATCGTTGTTAATAAAAGAGTAACTGTTAATCACATAAGCACTCTAAGGGTTTACCCAAAAGGCTCACACAAGAATAATACAAATTTATCCAATTGTTTTAAGATCATTTATGATATCTCATTCTCTACCTTTAACATAGCTAAAATTTACTAATCCAATTGAGTTGGTTCTATAGTCAGATAGCTAAGTCTTAAGAATATCTACAACTTGTAGAAGAAGTCAAAGTCTACTTCGGACCATGGGTCCAAAACATCTAATTAAGAATCACTGATCCTAAGCCCAAGTCCACTAATCCGGCCCATAAATCTAAGGCCCAGTCCATTTGTTCAACTAACGGTCACTAATGGTCAAAGAGTCAACTAACAATCCACGTCAAGTCAGAGTCCAAGGTCAATGGTCAAATAAGTCAAACAGAAATCGGTTAACGCTTCAACTCAGGTCAAGATAGGGAAAATCGGTGAGTTAACTCAGTCTACAATACTGATTCAGGTCAAAGGGTTTATTCAGTCAGGTAACTGAGTCAGCTAAGGTTAAACTAGTCAGATATCTGTCTAGGATGACTAATAGGTCTAAAAATAAGAACATAAGTTCATAAAGACACTACACATTCCAATCATTCAAAACAACTTCGTAATATAATTACAGCTTACCCACAATAGCAGTTGCAAGCTTTCACTACTAAGGCCACTCGTAACAGCATTACAATCAACTTCTGCTCAAACATCTTATAAGAACACTCAAGTTTAGTTCAACCATTAAATCCCTTACTTATACTTGTATCTCATTTCAAAACAAATACCACCATTCATTCAATTTGTATCTCAGACCGTTCCATAACTCTATCCACACTAAAAAACATGTACCTTCAATTATTCTTAATCATCACCTAATCGAACTCCAACTGAATTCACAGAAACCCTAGCTATTTGATTCTTCGATTCATATTTAGAACATCTTCATAACACCAAATTAATAACTACCCCTTCCTTCAACATCTATCAGGAACTCATAAACAACATCAATTTTACTCAAACTTTAATTCAATTTCAGAAACCCTAATTCTAATTTCTCTACAGATCGCCATATCTTCTTCTTCTCATACTCAAATCAACATCAACCTTCATCAATGACACAGAAATAACTAGTGATCTTATCAAATCACCTCATTGTCGCCTCTCAGACCAGCAACAGAAGGAAAGGAAGAAGAAACGAGAAGAAGAACGGAGAGGAGGAAAGAAGAAGAAAGAGAAAGGAGAAGAGAAAATGACTTTCTCAACGCATGGATTTGAGATAAGCCCAAAGAGATTTTATGATACGCACAATTAGCTGGATAAGGGACGTCCAGATCGGCTAAGCTGTAGAATGTCTATTTTTCCCTTCAAACAAAATTGATGCTATCTTCTCCATCTGATATCCAAATGACATGTTCGAGTAGTCCATTTCGCATAACTTTTCGACATATCCAATGGTACTAATTTTGTATCTAAAACGTTGTTAGATTAATTTTTATCAATTAAAGTTTATATTAACTAATCGAGTCATTATCGACTAATTCGTCACTTGACTGGTTTAATAACGTTGACAAGCTTGAGGGTCCTTACACATCTAGCGATGAAGATATATTTCTTTTGTTTTAAGCAAACTTAGGTTGAATCTTAAATCAGGTTTTCATCTAACGATGAATATCAATTGATTTGTTACTAAGCTATTAACCCTAGCTTTGATTGAAAGCAAACCCTGATTTGAAAGACTATATAAGGGAGGGAACTCTAGAAAATGGAAAACTTAATCCCCACACCTCATGTATGATACTAGATGCGACTAGAGTCGATTCTCCTTTAAGATAGGTTTTTCCTAAAACCATTATAGATTAACGACTTAAATACTTCATTGGGAATTTGAAGCCAGACCCAACTATTTTCTCTGTAGTTGCGTGTTCTGATCTTAATTGTTCTATCTTATTGAAGACTATCTTCTATAACATTTGCTCGAGATTTATCTCCGATAGGTAAGATATAAAAGTAATCACAAAGCTCTTCGTCTCATTCTTTGTGATTCCACAATAACTTGTTCTACTAGCATATAGTTAAGTTACTGTGAGGTGATTGATATTTCTAGGATGTTCTTCGGGAATATAAGTCTGGTATATCAATAGGTTCATGTTCACCTTGATTTATCAAAAGGTGAAAAAAAACTTCGTAGGTATTTCTGTGGGAGATAGATTTATCTATCTAAATAAACTTTTCTGTGGGAGACAGATTTGTTTATCAAGTCTTCGACTTTGGGTCGTAACAACTCTTAGTTGTGGGTGATATCAGCTAAGGGAATAAAGTGCACGGAATCTGGCGTGGTTCTGAAGGCGCAAGGAACGTGACTGCACCTTAACCAGTGTGAGATTGGTTAGGGCTCAACTACATTTCAGTCCGAAGTTTACTTGTAGTAGGCTAGACTCTGTAGCGGTTTAATACAGTATGGTGTTCAAAACTGGACTAGGTCCTGGTTTTTTTTTTGCATTTGCGGTTTCCTCGTTAACAAAATCTCTGGTGTCTGTGTTATTTCTTTTCCGCATTATATTTGTTTATATGATTGAAAATCACAGGTTGTGCGTAAGTTCGATCAATTGGTAAATCCAACCTTTGGTTGTTGATTGAAATTGATTGACACTTGGATATTGGTTTTTGATACCGTCCAAGTTATTTCTCACATCAATCGGTCTCGCAAATTCATATCTGTTTGATTGTGGATTGTATTGAGAAGTTGAGATATAGCTCTTGGATATATTTTCCTCGATTGAGTTTGATTGTATAGTTGATTCTCTTGGAATTATATTGGAGTTAGTCCATACAGATTGTCGAACGAAATATTTGGCGTGGTTGTTGTACCCCCTCTTTTTCACCGGGGTTCCCGGTTTTTCAGACAAACATTGTGAAAATCTTCTGCCAAAAAGACGCATCTGACATGTCTTGATCGCACGAAACATTCTCTCCCTTATAGAAAACGTAGGCTTTGCATATAGCTAAATCCTCTTCATGAGTAAATTTAGGACCATGGATTCTAGCATACATTTTTTGAGATTTTTTTGCACTAGAAGTGTGCTTTTGGAGTCGAAATCATAAGAATTTTAATGGGAGTGAAATGAAAGACGTTGGTTGATACTAGTCGTTGTCGGCTCCACCAACGCCGATCGGCCAATTATGAGACGAGAAAATGTTGTAATGGTCATTTTTATCCTTATATATATCAGACATTTTCTCCAATATTTTCCAAACACAACCAAAAACATTCTCATCTGAAATCATTTTTCCAATATTTTCTCCACATTCTTCATCCAACACAATGTTTTCCAAAAGAAAAGAAAAACAAATACTATGCATGGAAGCAAAATAGGTTTGTCCATTATGTTTCATGGATGATCATAGTTTCATAGAAAGTAAAGAATAAAACATCCTCATTCATGAAGCGGCTGGAGGAGCGACTTGTGGTGCGACTGGAGGAGCATCTAGAGTGCAGAAGGGGTTGAACCTGTGAAGAGCTCTAAGGATGTTAGTACAACCTAATTAATGAAAAGGTCTTCCGTTAACTTCCTGCCATATCGCTCCAGCTCTTTGGATTAATTCATCTTCAGTTTCACCATTAATCATATGGCTAACTTGCATTATCATTGGTGGACGACATGGGAAATTATTTTAAAATGATGACTCACTCCATTAACGTCACGACCCCTCAGATTCCCCGTTTCTGCCGTGAACATTGCAAAAATTTGTTGCCAGAAAGTCGCTTGCATAAAATCGTAACACTGTGGATACCATTTCTTCTTTGAGTAACATAAGTTGTGCAAATTGCTAAATCTTCTTCTGAAAAACCCTAGGACCACGAACTCGGGTAGCCATTTTTTGAGATTAAATGATGAAGATTGAAATGAAATTATGAAGAATTTCTAAGTGTAGAAGGTGGAGAAGGTGTGATTTAGTGTTAAAATCAACTCAATCTATAGAGGGAGGATTCATAGTCGTTGGATGTTCCTAGCCATTGTCGGGGCGGTAGGAATCGACCGACTCTGTATGAGACGACACTCGGATTTCATTGAGACGAGACTCGGCTTTGTATGGGCTGATCGTCTCAGATCGACTCGATCTGAGACACGATACACAAAACCTTTTATTTGAAGGTTTGCTCATCCAATTCAGTCGTTTGGTAGTCCCGCTGTAGGTGTGTAATCATTAACTACTAAGCTATTACACGAGGATATATGCTACCTACAGACAATACTATTATCGAAAATGGGATTATAAGACTGTGCCACATTCGAAAAATGGGAAATGAATTTTTGGAAAAAAAATGTCCGGGAACAAAGACAATTTTAGGGCTAGCAAGAAACTTTCTTCGCATTGGAGCAGGCCTGGACCCCGGGTAAGCCAATGTAAACTTTGTTGTTTGGTCCTAAGCCCATACAGTTATTTATAGTAGGGTCCAACCGGATTTTATCCTTATCCTAAGGTCCAAAGTTTTTTGAATCAAGAAAATGACTACTATACCCTACTACTAAATATGTGTGAAACAACAGATTTCTCAGTATTCCATATATGTACTGCTGATTTATAATCTAAAAAGAAAATGCATGTTAAAAACAAGTAATAAGTCTATGAAAAACAAAATCGAACACTTTTATTTCAGTATTCCATATATATATATACTTGTGGATCAAACAAAAAAAGTGATAAAACTATAAATAATAGCAAAACCAAAGCAGTATGTTTCAGTATTCTGTATATGTACTATTGATTCATAATCTATAAAATCAATTTCTTGTCAAAAACAAGTAATAAATCTATAAAAATACAGTATTGAAATACTTGTATCACACACTCCCATTTCTCCTTTAATTTCCCATACAAACACCACCTGCAAAAAACGGTTCATTATTTACTAGTCTATAACATTCAGAAATCGATTTCAGAGAATCCAAAACCAAATCAAAGCAGTATTTTTCAGTATGTCAAATACGTACTACTGCATTCATAATCTAAAAATCAACTGCATGTCAAAAAAAAAATCATGAATCTATGAAAAAGCATAATTGAAACACTTTTGTTTCAGTATTCCATATATGTACTTTTGGATTAAAAAAAAAAAGAAGAAGAAGATAAAACTATAAAAACAGCAAAATCAAAGTAGTAATTTTCAGTATACCATATATGTACCGCTGATTCATAACTTAAAAATCAATTTCCTGTAAAAAATAAGTAATGAATTTGTGAAAAAACAGAATTTTGCACGCTTTTATTTCAGTATTCCATATATGTACTTCTGGATCAAACAAAAAAAAGTGATAAAACTATAAAATAAATAAAAAATCAAATCAATATTCTTCGGTATGCCATATATGTACTTCAGTATTTTTCAGTATGCAATATATGTACTTCTGAAACTCTTGTATTTCGGTATTCCATATATGTATTCTGGATTAAAAAAATATAAAATATCAGTATGCCATCTATGTGCTGCGGGTTTTTTCAGTATGCCATATATGTACTTCTGAAAAGTGAGAAAATCAAAAGCAATATTTTCCAGTATGACGTATATGTACTTCTGAAAAGCTTTTATTTCAGTATTCCATATATGTACTCCTGGATTAAACAATAACAGTGATAAAAACTATATAAAAAAAAAACAAACCAAAGCAGTAATGAATGTATATGAAAAATCAGAATACGAAAACTTTTATTTCAGTATTTCATATATATACTTCTGGATCAAACAAAAAAAGAAGTGATAATACTATAAAAAACTAACAAAATCAAAGCAGTATTTTTCATTATGCCATATATGTACTGCTGATTTATAATTTAAAAATCAGTTGCGTGTCAAAAACAACTAACGAATTTATGCAAAAACAGAATCGAAACACTTTTATTTATATATTTCGTATATGTAATTCTGAATCAAATAATTTTTTTTTGTAAAGCTAGGTTTTTGTTAGTACTGCAGATACGTACTGTCGGTTCATACACAAAAACAAACTGAAACAAATCTTAAACCAACAAGATGAAACTGATATAATCAAATTTACTGAAGAAATGAACAAAAAACGTGATTATTCATCTAGATCTGAACTATTTTCATAAAAATAAAATAAACAATCGAGCATCCATAAAACGATTAGATATTAAAAACCCTAAAAGAACAATCAAGCATCCATAATACGAAGATGAAAACGTCACGAAATCGATCAGATATTCATGATTCAGTTGATAAACAAAAAAGAAAAAATTGGAGAGAAGATTACGTACGCATAATAGGAGAGAAGATTACCTGGAAACCACGAAAGATCTTCGTAAGCAATCTTCATAACAAAATTGAATTGGAGAGAAGATTTCGTAAGCGGCAGTAGTAGAGAAGATGAGAGGGAGAGTGGAAAACGGATCTGAGAAACGCATGAAAAGAAAAATCAACATAGCTAGATTATATTTGTGTTATAGTAGAAGATTATTTCGGAAAATTTGAATATATACTTAATGGGTTCGTCACATGTACTAGACTTGGGCTTAAAAAATTGGGTCTATTTTTCTTTTTCTTTTTTAATTATGGACCTGGGTTTTAGTGGGTGGACCAGCCACTAACTAATACCACTATAATAATACCTATAAATAATTCCTACTAAGGCAATCCCACGGTGTCAGAATAGAATTTTTCTGGTGGTAGATAACAAAGGTTCTAGTAAAGCCTCCTTTTGTCCCTCCAACCTTTTATTTCTGCTGACAGCATTAGACTCGACGCGTTGGGAAACAGGGGTTATCGGCAACGTCTCGGAAAATAATTACAACTGGACTCGATTTATTTTTAGAAGCTGTAGATACTTGGGAGTGAAGTTTTTATATCTATAAGTAGTAGTCATCTCTAGTGCTTCACTACTACTACTTGCTGAATCTTAGTTAACAAAAAAACCTAATTTGTTCATTCATCTTCTTCTTCATCACTCTGTGAAATAGAAATTAATTCAACATTGATCTGAAGGAAAAGAAAGGATGGGTAATCAGAAAAAGGTAGAATCATCATCTTCTCGCAACAATATTGGTAAGAAAAGGAAGATTTTCAAGAGCAGATCGAAGGGTATTGAGAAGAAATTGCATGAATTCAAAACTTTGTGTGGTGTTAGGGCTTTAATGTATCTTAAATCTGAGTTCAACAAGGATGGATTGGTTAGGATACTACCAGAAAACCCTAATGAATGTCAAGAGATTGTGAATGATTACATTAATTATGATCCAAAAACAGCAGGGAAAAGAAAAATGGATGTTAAAGAAGAGAATCAACAAGTTAATTTTGTAAATCAGAAGTTAAGTAATTTATCTATTGAAGAGATTCAAAGGATTGAAAGGAACTTGGAGCCCATGTTTGGTATGATTTCAGAGAGAATAAATCAGTTGATGGAGAAGAACAAATCTGGGGTTCCATTAGCAAAGAGTTGTAATGAAGATGATATGGTTTTAATGAATGAACCTAAATTTGATTATGAACCCTCATCATCTACGGGTTTTTCTAATTATGGTTCTGCTTCGGAGAACGACTTAGATTATGATACTAATCAATGGCTTAATCTTCCTGGTCTAACTAATACTACTACAGAGAAATTAGATAAGGTGATGGAGGAGAATAAATCTATGGCGAATGGTTGTAATGAAGATGAAGATGGTATGGTTATGAGGAATGGATCTCCCTCTCTTCCACTTGAACCCAAAATTGATTATCCATCTTCGTCATCTATGGAAGTTTTCAATTATAATTCTGGTTTTGAGAACGACACTGATTATGGTATTAATCAAGAGGATTGGGTTAATCTTCCTGTGCTAACTGATAATTATGGTACTGATGGTGGCAATGTGTTTGAGCCTTTTCCTGACTTGATCGACTTGGAGTTCCAGGCGTTGAATAATTACGCAGGTAGTAGCTTTACTGATATGATGATCAACTGCTACTGAAGAAAAGACTAGTACTTAGTGCTGCTGACTGCTGAGTACATTTTTGTAATCTATCTTCTATGTAATTATTCATATGCACTAGCTAGTTTCCTAATGTTGAATTTGTAATGCAAGTCTCTTGCAGTGATAATTTCAGATGTGCTGTGTAATTCTTTTGATTCTAGAATTCATGGTTCATCCAAATGATTGTATCAACTTATTGAGTCCGACTGGAAGACAACTCTTGTGTTTGCTGCCTGCCAGATGATAAGAATGTAATCCTCAAACTTGCTTTCATCTCATGTCCATTTAGGAATTCATAGTCTATTTTTTGCTAGAATTTACCTGAATTTGTCATTCTTTTTGAGGTCGTTTAATTTGCTGCAGAGAAGTTTGGCAACCACACAGTTTCTCATTTTCCTTTTGTTTGGTTTGTATCATAATAAATGCTAATCTACCTTGACTTTTGAGAAAAAATACATTCTAGGAAAAGCTTAAATTGTTTCAGTTGCTTTCAACAGCTTCACATCATTTTTTTCTGTTCAAATCCACAATTCATTAACTGCACAAACGCAACAGCAAGTATATAAATCACACTCAGATTTCCAAACACAAGAGGCACAAGCACAAAATGTGCAATGAACGATAACATCCATCAAAACAATAAAAATACAATCTCATTCAGCAATGTGAACCCGGACACCTGTGCATCTTGACAAGCACCGTAATCATATGAGCAGCGACTTCTGAAAATATTCACCTCCTGCTACTCCTTTTTAGCACCATAACTAATCAGTAATCAGTAAATTACTATGAAAAATAGGCTATTGGACGGGGTTTGAGTTGAATACTGACTGCAAGTAAAAAACAGATATGGGTTTTAATCTCAAGAAACCAAACCATGATTAAGTAGACTAAGATCAAAGAATTTGATAATACAAGAACTAAAAATTACAAACCTCACATTCAAAGATATCTTGGGTTTGTATGTCAAATCCCGTTCCCTGCCACACCACATAGCACACTAATTTGCAGCTGCTCTGCTCTTCTTTCTTTGGTCATAGGCACAACTACTTCTGTCTACCTAAAAAGTAAAGATATATAGACATAGCTCTTAAACTTGCTAGTATTTAAGCTTGAATATAAGAGCGAGCATGCTGGTCTAACTTAGTCAGCCGTTGCAAACAAAAATTTAACAAGAAAAAGATAGCTTCATTCCTAGCCATGGCTAGGAATACAGCCATTCTCGGCATCCAGATTTCCATGACCAGAAAATCAAATAAATCTGAGAATCCTTCACATGGATATCACAGAAATCAGAGGAATTTGGCAAACATCTTATACAAAAGTTGCGTGTGATACCAAAAGTATGACAAGTATAAAACACATTTCCTACGTTTCAAGAACAATAATAATAGCAAGTATATAGCATTTTAAACAAAAATTGAGATCTATGCTAAAGAACTATTACACCGTGTGTGTATCTATAATCATTGCTGAAACAAAAACAAGATAGACGTATTTAAGTTGGAACACTGAATGAAATTTACATTTAAGAACCATGGAAACGAAAAGAACTCTTAAGTTTTAAAATACCTAATGGACAAACTTGGTGAACCCACGACTAATGCAAGGGGATGGAATGCATGGTAATACACACCTGCAAAAAACAACACCAATGAGTATCTCTATAGACTGACCTTAAATAAGGCATAACTCTAGTCAAATGATTAAATGCAGATAATTCAACAACGAGAAAGAAGATAGTAAACTCCAGGTATTGTCACCATATCGTAGACTCATTGAGTTTCTTCTGTAAACCACACAAATGCCATACCAGAAAGTCACCAATAGGAACAAACCGCCACATGATTTGAGCAACTCAGACTATATAACAACTATGGCTACCTATACTTAAAATAGGAAACTCTTCATACTACAATAACCATATTGGCTAGTGACTGAAGACATGAGTCCTCTGGGGAGTGTAAAACTAGAAACAGAACGCTAGATGCACGACATGATATGTAATCAGTGGGCCTTTTTCTGTTCAACTTGTGGAAAAGAAAATCACAGCAAATAGAGGCGTTCTGTTGAGAGCAAAAATCAGCTTGTACCAGGTCAGTAAGAGAATTGATGGAAGGGCTATTTATATTACTGCATATTTATTCCTGTATGACTTGAACACTGCAGTGGCATGAACAAAGAGCTGTAGAATTTGAAACAACTCGTCCCTTAACATGAACAGAAGTTGAAACGAACTAGAATAACGACGTGCTTGCAATGCATCTTAAACAGGCGATGATGAAACAATATCAAAATTTGCAAAAATCTTCAAAATTTATTGATTTTTTCCAACTTAAAATAGTGAGTACTGAGTAGGTTAAACTTATCAACAATATATGGGAAGGTCAGACAACTCAGACCAAACCATCTACCACCAAGTATGAAAGCTACCCTAGCCCAATCAACCGGAGTTTTTAACTCAACTGTGCCGATGCCAATTGGTCATCTAATCAACCTTTAGACGTTCAATATCACTTTTAAACAAGACATATTCAGGTTCGAATGAATATACTTGCTAAGTAGGAGTGCTAGAAGTAATAAATGAAACGGTGGAACTGGTAATAAAAGTAATGGTAGCTAACCTAAATGCATCTTGAAGCTCTTTATTGCCAGGATCCAGTTTCAAACCATTGGAAAAGGCAGCTGTTGCATCATCCAGTCTCTGCGCCAAGTGCAGCAAAGATTATCAAAAAGGATTTCTTTAAATAAAAAGAAAAGAAGAAAATTAACCGACAAGGGAAAATTGACGAATATGTACATTCAGCAGTTTGAGTGCTATGTCTGCCCTATAAAAACCCTTAGGCCAATCTGGTCATTCCAACACGCATAGAGCAGCATCTTCAAAGCCAAGATCTCCTTTATTTAAATTATACACACAGCACAAACTCCTGTGGGGTAGCACAGCTGCATCAGGTTTCATGTTGAGTTAAAAAATGTGCCTCTGCGTAAGAACTACACTACATAACTTTAAAAAATCAACTGATATGTACAGTTAAGTTTCTTAAAATCATGCATTATTCAAGGAAGGTATGACGGTTTCTATTCCACCTTACATTTAAAAGCAATCACTAAACTCAAATTCATTTAAACGCTTAACTTTAGAGTGTTTCCAGTTAAAAAAAAGTTACCTTTGAGTACCAATATACTGCCAGCCAATACTCCTTCCTCTGGACTGCACTTGTTTCCTCCGATTTTGCCTTAGGAAATTTCTCAATTGCTTTAGAAATCATCTGCCAGTAAGGAAGATTTAACACAATACATTAGCTAGAAAACTTTTTATAAACTACATATTTAGGAGCACCACTTCATGAAAGTTGGAAACTGCTGAATGCCAACAGAAACTACAAGTATGAAATGATAGAAATGTTAATGGCATGGCATACACGCTAGTAATAGTTAATTCATAGTATGCCAGTGAAAAGATAGCGAAGTCACTTTGGCCCCAAACTTCTCGGAAGCTGCATGCTTCATTATTCCATTTAAGTTCCAGTAAACATACGATGGAATTGGAGAAGTCACAAGAAAAAGAATCTCAACAGTCAACACCTCGACGATTACTTTTAATAGCTGCAAATTCTATTGGCTTTAGGTTGTTCTGTGACAAGAAAAAGTTTATTTTGCTTCTTTTCATATTAAGCAAACACGATTGAGAAACTAAACGAAGGATTGTGTTTCTCTAGCGCAAGAACGAGTCAATCGCTTTGATCATTCAACTCAAAGTGGCTCATGGAGCTTTATAAAGTGAAATGAGAAGCTCATTAAGTACCACTAAAAAACCTTTGAAGTACCATTTCATGTCAGATACAACAGATGATGCCCACAAAATGAACATAGGCAGAAAGTATAATTAGCTTACTATACCTGTAATATATTTGGATCTGCACCAGCTTCAACCAGTAGCTTAATGATTTATACTACCCTCCTTTTCGGCTGCAAGTGATAGAGCTTTTATTCCATCTGGTCCACCATTTCAATTTGGATCAACACCTGCACCTCCCTACACAGATGAAACAATACTTGCAAGAATAAGTTATACAGTTTATATAAGAAACTCAGAAATGGTATAATAATTACACTGAGGCACCCAAAACCACAAGCAAACACCAAACAAGAGAAACACCATCACCATAAACATTTCAATTAGATGTCCATGCAATTGGAACCAAGAAAAACATCGAAAGTTCCCCAGTATACATCTGAATCAAGAAAAATAAATTTAGCCTGTATTGATAAAAAAAAATGAGACTGTACAAAATTCGAAAAGTGAGAGTCTGAATCATATAAACTACTCTAAAAAATAGATGTTAAATTGGTTATAAAGTCCAACAAGAATGTAGAAAAATATTTCTACCTTCAGTAATTGCTCCGCGCATTGCCAAGATTGGGAATGGATAGATGCATGAAGAGAAGTAACGGAAGATCAAATTTGGCTGCAAAGATAAAACAGAAAGTAGATTCAGTGATCCTCTTGCATAGAGAGAAGAAAGAGAGGATAAACTATGGAAGTAAAAGGAATGAATCTATGTAATTACTTTTTCCACATAACTCTGAATATCCATGGTAGGAAGAAAAGAGAAGAAGAAGAAGAAGAAAAGGGCTTTTACCTCGGGGGAAGAAATGAGAAAAGGAGGAGAGAGTTTTACCCCAAAAAAAAAAATAAAAAAAGAAAAGGAAAAAAAGGTGCGCCAAGGATTTGACCACGGAGACCAAGGACCAGAGGTGTACCACGGTAAAAATGGTGAATCTGACTTATTACACCGGAGACCGGACACGAAGGTCATTAAATACCAGTAAATTTTATGGAAACATTTGGACCTAGTTTGATATTTACCCATAGAGGCCGCGTAACGACAATTACTGGTACTCGGTTCAAATAACTCCGAACTAGGCATCCCAAAATAAAAAAACAAACGAGTTCGGTAATGCCACGTGTCTCAAATAGCTTCCAATTACTCGTGCGAGCAAAATCAGGCATCAGACGAATAAAAAACAAATGATGTAATATCTAACTCGGACAAAATACCGATTCTACTTGAGATCGAAAGTCAGATCCAAACAAACAAGGTATATATTAGAAGGGGAATCCAAGTCGACGCACTTTATATCAGAGAGAAAATTATAAAAAAGAGGGCCAATCATTTTACTTCTTTTATGATTGTATTGTGAATATTTTTTTAGTTTTTGTTATAGACGAATAACATCTTTCTTATTCAAGATTGAGGGGAAGATTTACGAAAAAAATACAACACGTACAATCAAAGGAAGGTAAGCCTTGAAAATACTTTTATTTATGGTAACAAAATACTACATATTTCCATGGTAGGAAAATTTTAAGGCGAAGTGGGAATCATATAAATTTTCTTCAAAACTCCCCAAGCATTTGATGTAAGGGGAGAGATGAGATTGAGGCTATGTTAAATAGTCATCACTTCTTCTCATCCGGGTGCTACTTATACTACTGAATTTGATTTTTCTTTATATCATCACATCAATTACTAACGGCTTCATGTGAAGATAAAAGCATATATCAAGAAAGATGGGAAGATATGACTTCCCAGACTTTTACAAAGACCAACAAAGATTCACTTACAAGATTATATTCAAGTATCTCAATCGACCAATCCTTACTCATATGAGCGGGAAGAATCAGCCTCGTCAGAACTATCGAATTAATGTTAAATAGAAAGATTCTCCAAATTCGACTTCTAATTACAAGGAAATACATAATTGCAGATGATCACCGACTAACTCTGACATTTCCACCAAGTCTGCTTATAACAGTCCCTTAATTGATTAGGGTATTGTATCTCCTCAAGAACAAAAGAAATGGCTCGGAATTTGGTACATGAATGTCCGACTCAAGCAAAAAAAAATAATAATTGTCATTTGAAAATGCATTCACAACACGATGCCTTTTAAGAACTTATACGTATATAATGGACATCATACTTGATGATATGTGTCTCTATGTGGTTTGACATGTAAATCTTTTGATCAATTGTTTTATCATTTATTATTTTTCAGAGCAATTTGGTTTGGTTTATGTTCTCAGAATCTTTTCATTCTCTTTGGGTTTTAAAGCCTTAGAAAATGGATTATACATTAATTATATGTAAAACCTACACAAGATACGATTGATACTGAAAAGCTGCTGGATGTTATTGTATTTTGGCAGGTTTCGAAAGCTAGGTACGGAACTAGTAATAATTTAAAAATAATGTTCCATTTATGTTATTAATCATAACGAGCTTCAACTAGATACTTTAAACCAAACCCAACAACTATATAAGCACTACCCATTCTTTTTCATCTGGAATATGTTCTACTTAGGATACTTTCACTCATTCACTTTTAGTGATTAATTCAGAGTATGCTAATTAATTTTTACGGATTCTTTTCTGGGAAGAATTTTTCTCTTACATCTTGTTTAATCATCTCATATAGATCAAGTGGAGATTTTGCAACAACCAGATGTTGGATCAAATACAACTTCAATGCAACTGACTGGGGTACTCAACAACAACTGGGAAATCTTATCTTTGTTTCAAACAATTTTTCTTTAGTGTAAGTTGTTAAATAAGAAGCCTCACTATAAAATGACCACAATTTTCTTATATAAATACTTGTCAAATCGTTTTTTCTTGTTTTCGAAAAATATTTTGTAAGTATATGCAAATGGAAACCTCAATAGGGTGGCAAATGTTTTACCAATGCTAGCTAGGAAAACTAATATAACTCGGGAATGTGTTGTTCATGAGCCTCGTTCTACTATCTTAGGAAAAAAATCCTTTTTATAAGTTATGTAGTTTGTTATTGTAGCCGATTTTATTAAAAAAATTTAATAATAAATAAATAAATAAGAGAGAAAAAAAGAAAGAGGTATTCTTAGAGAGGCATGTCTAGGTTCCCGAAGATTTTAATAATATGCATGTTTCTCAATTGTTCCCCATACACTTGTATCGCACATGTGAAATCCTAATATTTCGGTGTTGGAACCAACAAGGGGTTTCCACATATGTGCTTTTTTGTATAGTTGCAAATTCATAATAACTTACATATGTTACTACATTCGCAACGACCACTAGTTGTTGTGAACTTTTACAAACTAATATCTTTTGTTGCAAATTCGCAATGAGATCTTAGTCGTTGCAAACTTTTGTTGCTAAAATCCATATTTGGTGTAGTGGCACTATGGAAAACAATTTCTTTTGGCTTTGGACACATTGTATCCAAGGCACAAGGAAAATATTATTATGGTTTCTTATTTCTTCCAAAATCTAAAAAATAGTATTAGCGCAATGTTCGATTGAACCCACAAATTTTGCTATCTCAATTTTGTTGTCAATGTTAGTTGATCAAATTTATATCTTGATTTATAGTTGAAAATGCGGGGGTACCAAAATACACCACCAACGTTTTCTTAGGAAACCTGTGTGGATAAACTCAAATACAATTCCGAGAGCTACAACTTAATGCATCTCAATCAGGAATTATACGAAGAGTTTATATCTCTTACTCTCACAATCAATATGTATTCGGAAACAAGTCTGTGACCCTGATTATACCGTGAGAGTTCTTGGACAATTCAAAAGATCAATATCTAAGATAAATCAAGTCATATCCAACAATTACGATGGACATATCTACTTTGATTGATTTACGTACAACCTGTGATATTCCAATTATAAAGATAAACAAAATAATGTGGAAATAGAAATAACACAGACACCAAAGAATTTGTTAACGAGGAAACCTCAAATGCAGAAAAACCCTGGGACTTTGTCCATATTTGAACACTAAACTGTACAGACTATAGCCTACTATCAAAACTTAGCAGTGGAATGTAGTTAAGACCGAATCTACCGTCACAGAGATTCAGTTAAAGTCGCGCTCCTTAGGCTTCTTGAATTTCGCAAGACTTTGCGCAATTGATTCCCTTAGCTGACGTCCTTTACATCCTATGATTTCAACCAATATGCCTCCCACAAATAAGCCTATATGTGATTTATGTTTTGATCAAAGATCATGGTGAAATAGGAAATCGATTGCAATAGACAGAGTCTAGCAAACCTCAAAATCTGGAACTTAGGACTCCCAAACAGCAGCCTAGATTATCATTCACATCAATATTCCTACTCCGATTTCAACAAAAAAACGTTATTGAGGAATATACCTGTGGAATCACAAAGTCCGAGATGAAGAACTTTGAGACTTCTATCTATCTTTCCTATTGGAACTAAAGGTTCAATAATCAGTAGCAAGATCAGGATACGCAAACTATCAAGATAAAGATAGTGAGACCTGGCTTCACGAATCCCTAGGTGAAGTTTTTTTAGTCGTTAAACCTAAAAAGGTTTAAATGAGAGAATGACACAAGTTTATAACTAGGTCACACAAGAATAGTATCAGGGATTCAGAGATCATAGTTTCTTGATGTTCTCCTTATATAAATTTTCAAGATCAAGGTTGATATAGATTTAAGCTAAGGTAGCTTTGGAGTCAAGTAATCGTTATTCACTGTTAGATGGAAACTTGACTTGAGACTGACATAATATAATATACACTTTGGTTAGGATGAACCGTAACCGAACCATATACAATGACTTGCTCATGAAAGGTAATTCGAAACTAGCCATACGAACTATAAGCTTAACCATTTTCATATGACATTTTAAGACATTAACCAATTATATCTAGATAATGTTTTTAGAGAGTTGTTCAAATGCCGATTATCTCATAGAAATAATTTTGATGCATCTGAAAATATTCGACGGGGTAAGTATGTGGACTGTATTTCTGTCCCTGAGTATTTTTATCATAGTACGTGTACCGGGTTTGTATACCCTTAAGACAAAAACAGTTTCAGGAGTCAACAAATATTTTCCGGTTTGCATACTGGGTATGCGTACCATCCTATTTTAAGAGTCGACAAATATTTTCTGGTTTGCATACTAGGTATTATATAAATGTTTATGTTCATGTTTAAAACCAATTTTATAACTTTAACCTTCAAGTATGCAAACAGGTACGCATACTTGAAATACCCGGACTAAGATTGAGTTACGCAAGTACACAAACGGGTACGTGAACTTCAAATCCCAGCAGAAATTCTCGGACATGAACCTGTACGCCAGTATGCAAAGGTGTACACATACTTAGGTTCCCGGATTTTTCAAACCAACAGGTATGCAAACCGGTGCGCATACTATGGTTCCCGGACATGGATTACATATGTGCAAGAGTGCACAACATGACATATCCAATAATGGTTAAGTTTTCTAAACTCTTATTTCAATCATTGAAACTTTCTTAGAGGATGACAATAGCCGTTTTCACACACTATTAGCATCAAAGAAATTTTCAAGTTATTGAAATAATCATTACAAAATATTCCAAGGCAACACCAAATGATTGTATCACAAAAACTATGTAAGATGTTACTCGACAATTTTCACATGATATAGGATGAACTTGGTCGAAGCGAAAGCTTGCCAACATGTATTTCGAGAAATATATAATCGAGATAAAATCAGCTCGAAATCTCAAATGTGTATATAGAAAATTATATCGTAATACGACTTATGTCTCAATATAGGAGATAAAGTAGAAATAGACTTTCCAAGTGATAGATGAGTTTAAGTCTCCATATACCCTTTGTCGATGAAGTTCCACAAGCTCCCCTTAGTAGTTTTTCGTCTTCAAATGATGAACGCCGTGAAAACTAAGCTCAACTACACAATCTATGTCCTAGTCCGAGACATCTATAAATATGCCAGAAATCAAGACTTATAGTTTTAATCACTAACATTGACAAACATGCTTGAGATAGAAACACATGCGAGTTCGACCGAGCAATGCTTTAACAAACCTAACAGTTGCTTCAACTCAATTGAAGAATTTTAACCAATCTACATATCAAAGTTAAGATTATATGTGATTTCTGTTTTGATGAAAGATCAAGGTGAAATAGGAAATCAATTGCAATAGAGAAAGTCTAACAAACATCAAAATACGGTACTTACGACTCCCAAAAAGTAGCATATATTATCATTCACCTCACAAGTAATTCCTACTCTGATTTTAACAAAGAATCGTTATTGTGGAATATACCTGTGGAATCACAAAGTCTGAGACGAAAAACTTTGCGATTTCTATCTATCTTGCCTGTTTGAGCTAAAGGATCAACAATCAGTAGCAAGATTATGGTAAACAAACTATCAAGATAAAGATAGTTGGACCTTATTCGCTAAACCTAAAAAGGTTTAAAGGAGATGAAAACTCTAGTTAACAACTAGGACACACAAGAATAGTGTAAGGGATTCAGAGATCACAGTTGCTTGGGGTTCTCCTTATATAGACTTTTAAGATCAAGGTTGCTATAGATTTAAGCTAAGGTAGCTTTGGAGTCAAGTAATCGTTATTCACCGTTAGATGGAAACTTGACTTGAGACTGACATAATAAAATATACACTTTGGTTAGGATGAACCGTAACCGAACCATATACAGTGACTTGCTCATGAAAGGTAATTCGAAACTAGCCATACGAACTATAAGCTTAACCATTTTCATATGACATTTTAAGACTTTAACCAATTATATCTAGATAATGTTTTTAGAGAGTTGTTCAAATGCCGATTATCTCATAGAAATAATTTTGATGCATCTGAAAATATTCGACGGGGTAAGTATGTGGACTGTATTTCTGTCCCTGAGTATTTTTATCATAGTACGTGTACCGGGTTTGTATACCCTTAAGACAAAAACAGTTTCAGGAGTCAACAAATATTTTCCGGTTTGCATATTGGGTATGCGTACCATCCTATTTTAAGAGTCGACAAATATTTTCTGGTTTGCATACTAGGTATTCGTACCATCCTGGTTCACGAGTCAACATACTTTTTCAGGTGTGCATACCGGGTATGCTTACCAAAAGTCATTGTCGAACCTACGCCGGTACGTGTACTGAGTACATGTACTGTGACACTAAACCTATAATAGTTGTGCCATTATGTAAACTGGTATGCATACTGTCATGTATCCAAATTTACAGTAGTTTTATATTTCTCTAATAATCAATTTAAAACATTCCCGAATAACATCAATGACACATATCACTGTTGCAGGCTATTTTCAAATGATTAAATCTTGAATCGTAATTTAGGTCATAAATAATAAATTGTTCTTAGCCAAATTCATCAAGTATGAACAAATGTTCTTAAGCTTAGTCAACATATTTCGAGAATGGTTAACGAGATAAACTTGACTCGAAATTTATGTTATGCATGTAATGTCCTATTTAGTCATGCGACATTGTCTCATAGATAGAAAGGTGAAAACTTGAGAACAATCTCCACCTATCTTTTGTTGATAAATTTTTCCAAATGCTTAGGTTATGCGCCTTCAAACGGTAGAACGCGGTGATGTCTGGTACTCAACTACACACTTCTATCATAATCTGAGACTTGACTGAATGTAGACTAGAAATAAAGAACAAGATATAGTTTTGATCAACTAAATTTGACAACATGCTAGCAACAATTGTGAGTTTGACCGAGCAATACTCTAACAATCTCCCCCTTTGGTGAAAAACTATCAATACATACGGATTAAAAGCTTCAAAACTCCAGTATCCATCAAGCTTTCTTTCTTTGGTTCTCCAATTCCTTGAACTTTTCGTTACTTCAAGTTGCAACGATTCTAAACGTGTTCAACTCAGCATCGTTTTTGTTAAATATTTGTAGAAATAACAACTTTGAAAACAAATATTCTCAATCGTCGTTATACAAAAACATTGTATTATTATCTTCTCCAAAGTTAAATTAAATCACAACTTCTAAGTAATACTACGGTGATATGTTTCTCCCGCTTAGTCAATATTTACATCTTTTGCATAATAGGTGATACTTGTAGATGTTGATTCACTCCTCCTTACATAATAATCCGTAAACCATATGTATGTAGTGCGAAACTACTTAATACTCCCCCTTTTTGTCAATAAAAATTGGCAAAGGCACGAAAAAAATGGGATCATAATGAATTCAATCAAAAGATGCTTCAAGACTTAAAAGGAACACATATCAACTTCAATTTAGATGATATCACATAGTATAAAATACTTAGCGTCTCATCTAGGATATTTAAGATACAAGCATCCCCATTGTATTCCACATCCATTTTCCCTACAAAGATATAGCAATTAAGCACAAGTTCAATGAAGAACTATCCCCTATTTGATGTCACTCCAAAGAGAACAACATGAGTGACCTTACTTTAATGAAAAAGAAGGGTTTTGTCGGACATTACCAAATCATATGAATTTGTATCCTAAACATCAATGCCAGTTACGAACAAGAAAAAAATTTAATCGATATGACTCAACGTAATAAAATCTTACGGAGTTTGATAATGCAGTAATTACACAAGAGTGTGACCACGAGTAGATCAATATTGTGAGAAATTCACACAAAGTTTGTTCCAGTTTTAGTTCATAAAATATAATAGATTTAACTTTTATGCATATATGAGATATTAGTTCAATTCACATAAGGTAAATGACACATATATCTCATAAGACTTTGCAATGCATAAAACCAATAATAATTAAATATTGCAAGTTCAATTTCCAAAAACTCTAGAATTTAAATAAATAAATCTAGAAACATGCAAGATGAAAATCGTTGGAAATAGTTTGTGTACTCACAATATATGTTATACCAAACCCTAGTTATCCTTCTTGAACAACGTGGGGGTACCAAAATACACCACCAACTTTTTCTTTGGAAACCTGTATGGAAAAAATCTAAATATAATACCGAGAGTTCAAATGAATTTCAATCAAGAAATAATATTCAGAGTTATACCTTTTCTCCCACAATCAGAAAGTTTACAAAGACTAGTCTGTGAACCTGATTTACGTGTGAGAGTTCTTGGACGATTCTAAAGAATCAAATCAAGTCGTATTCAACAAATAAGGATGGATATATCTATTTTCATTTATTTACGTACAATCTGTGATATTTTAATTACAAAGATAAACAATATAATACGCAAAAGAAATAACACAGACAGTAGAAATTTTGTTAACGAGGAAACCGCAAACGAAGAAAAACCCCGGGACCTAGTCCAGACTTGAACACCAAACTGTATTATACCACTACAAACACTATCCTACTACAAATAACTTACGTCTCGAATGTAGTTGAGACCGAATTAAACCCTCACAGCAATTCAGTTACAGTCGGGCTCCTTGGGCCTCTGAATTCCAGCAGGACTCTGCGCAAATAATTCCCTTAACTGACGTCCTTTATTCGCATCACAAGTATTAAACCTGTGGAATCAGAAAGTCTCAGACGAAGAGAACTTTGAGATTTCTATCCATCTTGTTTGAGTAAGCATCTCCACAATCAAAACAAGATCATGATACTCGAATTATAAAGAAAAAGATAGTTGGACATGGCTTCACGAATCCGTAGGTGAAGTATTTTTAGTCGCTAAACCCTAGAATGGTTTTTGGGAGAGGACGACTCTAATTAGCAACTAGGACTCACAAAGAATAGTGTCAGGGATTCAAAAACCACAGTTGTTTGAGGTTATCCCTTATATAGACTTTCAAAGTATAAGTTGCTTTGGGTTTAAGATAAGATAGCTTAAGAACCAAGCAAACAATATCCATCATCAGATGAATCTTTGAAATGAGATTAACATACTAAGATATACACTCTGGTTAAGATGAACTGTAACCTAATCATGTAAAAAGACATTGTTCATGGAAGGTTAGCCAAGACTAGCCGATTGAACCATAAACTTAATCATCTTCATATAACACTTAATACTTTAAGCTTGAGTCACAACCATAGTTAATGTGATCAATCATGTTTATATAAAGTTTTTAGAGATTTATTCAAATGCCAATTATCTCACAGAAATAATTTTTTTGCATCTGAAAATATTCGACAGGGCAAGTATGTGTACCAGGTACGTGTATTAAACCGTGTTCGTGACTATTTTTGTCATGTTACATGTGCCAGGTGTGTGTACCCTTAAGAAAAAATGGGTTCAAAAACTCACAGAACTTTTCCGGTTTGCGTACCGGGTATGGATACCACACAGATTTCAGGACCAACAATACATTTATGGTATACATACTAGGTATGCGTACCATTCCTGGTTCATGAGGAAAAAAAACTTTTATGGTATAAATACCGGGGATGCGTGCCAAAAAGTTGTTGTCGACTATTGCTATGTCGGTATGTGTACTGGGTACATGTATTGCGGCTCCGGACCTATGACAGTTTTCCCAGTATGTGAAACTGGTATGTGTACTATCTTGTATCCAGATTTACAATAGTTATATATTTCTCTCTAAATCAATTCGATACATTCCCAAATAACATCATTGCCAAATGTCACTTTTCCAGGCTATTTTCGAATGATAATGTTCACTCACGATTTTGATTATGAACAATAAATCGTTCTTAACCAAAATTCATCAAGTACGAACAAATGTTCATCAAGCTTAGTCATATATTTCGAGAACTAATTACCAAGATAAACTTGACTCGAAATTCGTGATATGCTTACAATAGTCTAATTAGTTATGCTACAACGTCTCATAGATAGAAAGATGAATATAACTTGGGAAATATGAGGTTCAGTCTTCACTTACCTTTTGTTGAAGAAGTTCTCCAAAAGATTCGGTTGATCTTCGTCTTCAAACAGCAGAACGCAGTGATGCCCGATTCTCGATACATACTTCTATTCTAATCCGATAGTTTACTAATTGCAGAATAGAAATCAATATATAGTTTGATCAACTAAATTTGATAACAAGATTGATATAGCAACACTTGTGAGTTCGACCGAGAAATGCTCAACAAGAATAAATTCTCACGAAAGGAAAACAAAATAAGGAAAACTATAACTCGTATGTAGTCAGCGACTTAAGTTTTGAGAGAAACAAGATCATCAGTCACTTTTCCCAACTCTGTTTTAAGGAGATCGAGATCCCTTTTAGCTGCAGATAATTGGTCGAACACAACTCCAAAGTATCTAATAAGATTTCTAACCAGACCGGTGGACATCGGAACAGGTTTTGTCCCAGCATGTTCTTGAGCAAAGTAACAAGATATGGTGACAGGATTATAGTTAAATTAAACAATACTCAACAATTTCTTTGGTACCACCATCCTCCATCTTCTTGTTATCTTCCTTTATACTGTTTGGAATCTTAGAAGCATCCATAGATTGTGATAATTCACGAGTTATACCAGTACTTGTATATATTCAAAGGTAGACGTACCTTGAGTATATATATATCTTCCACATTTAGGTCAAGAAAACTAAAGGAAGAGAGATCCTTTTCTGGAATCTTTCGAAGAGTATTAACTCATTACTTAGATCGGTCATGGGACCCACACGGTTACGGGTTCGTGAGTTCATTGAGTTCGTGACCAAGTTAATTCCCAAAAAAGTTCATATAGACACCATCAACATTGTTCTTAGCTCAATATATGGGGATTTCGAGTACAAGAGTTAGTTGATATTCACATCAGGACATTTGATGTGACTGTATCAAGAAAAAGCCCTATAGTAGTGTTTAGAACCATATTTTTGCACAAGATTAAATTTACATATAAAAAGATAGTACATCATATGTTAAGAAGGAAACAATTTTCTTTCTGGAACAAGTTGTGCATCCTCCTTTCAATTGTTACAGGAGGAAGCATTGTATGCAACAATCAAGTTATGTCATGATAAGCATCCAATAAAGGCCCATCATGAACAACAAGAATTTTTAGTATACTTAATTTCTTGTTTTGTACTTATGATATCTTTAATACAGTTTTTCTTAGGTGAGCTACTGAGGGATACAAAAGTAGAATTCTTACATGTATATAGCATTTTCCTTGTCCTTTTAATGCCTCGTCTTAATCGGCTAATCTGCGTTTTGAGTTCAGAAATCCTATGATCAACTCTTTTCTGAAGGTTCGTAACTGTGTGGTTATGAGTTTCTGGGAAAGCTTTCTTCCGATTGAAGTTATCTTTCTTTTTCCCATATAATTTGAGAGTTGCAACACAATTAATAATTTGGTGCAAGGACTTTTATAAAACAGAAATCCTATATCCCTTAGTTCTTGATGAACAATATTTTGAGAAACTTTTCGTATATAAACAAGGTTCCACACTAGACAGTTCTCTTTTATAATTATTCCTACATGGTTTCATATGACCATCCTGTTTACATTGGAAAGATTTTTTCCGAGATCTAACGGGATCAAATTTACTTTTCCTCTCTGTACTGGATTTACTTTTAAAGGTACTTGAAACCATTTCTCTGACATGCTGAGAAGCATAAGGATTTGTGTTTTCTAGGGAGTTTTCTGGAGAGCATACTGAGTTATTTCTTACTTGACCACATGGTGGTTTTAGTGTAGATAATTTTTTTTCAGGTTTTTAATCGTTTAAAGTGCTTGTATTAGATCATCCATTGATTCATTAAGTTTTTTCTTCAAGAGTTTTTCTATTTCATTACTTTCCTTGAGTTTTTTTTTAAGAAAAACATTGCTTTGCTCTTTTGATTGAAGTAGTTCTTCAAGAAGATTAACTTTGCCGTGAAGAAATGATTGGGAACACGTTTCGTTGTCAGAGTCCTTGATTGCACATACAGTTTTAACTATATGTTTATCATGACGGTTAATGAACCTGTTGTGCAACTGTCTTCTCAGAAGTTTTGATAAACTACTCGGTTGTACACACAAGAGAGGTGTATTGATGAATAAGGGAACCTCATTCCCCGTGTTGTTTTTTATTCTAGGAAGTACGCACAATGAGTCTTTCCATGGTAAATTGAAAACCATACTTTGACTCATTGGTTACAGGTTTAATCGCTTACAAACACAAGCTTATTAGGTTTTCTGTGTTTTCCCGCTCTGATACCAATTGAAAATTCGGGGGTACCAAAATACACCACCAACTTTTTCATAGGCAACCTGTATGGACTAAACTCAAATACAATTCCGAGAGTTATAACTTAATGAATCTCAATTAGGAATTATATGAAAAGTTTATATCTCTTACTCTCTCAATCAATATGTATTCAGAAACAAGTCCGTGAACCTGATTATACAGTAAGAGTTCTTGGACGATTCCAAAGATCAACATACAATATCAATAAAGTCGTATCCGACAATTATGATGGACGTATCTACTGTGACGACCCAAATACTAAACCTTCTTAGCTAATAGGATTATAACCTAGTTGTCGAATGAAGCATCAAACCAAGATTACCGTATCTAATAATCATAATTACATGAGCTAATCCCAAAGGCAAACCCATACATTCTAGTATTATATAAATGAAGATCTCTTGAGTGATATGAATATAATAATGGGTTGTTTTATAGATTAAAAAAATATACATATACAAAAGCTACGCAACATCTCTAATACGATAAAAGCTTTAAGCCACAAAACGGTTATCTTCGAGCGCACCTTTTCTTTTGATTACTGAAATTGAAGTGGGAACGAGTGAACACATCATCCCAAAGGGGTGCCCAATGGAAACAAATAACTTTCAAGTAATCACTAATATGCTTCATAGTTCTAAAAGAAATATAAATCGAAAGAAACAAGAAGAAATTAATCATTCGGCTATTTATGCATCATGAAGCAAGTGTCACTCTAACCTCGCCAAACTCATTGGAGAAGACGACGCGAGAGCAACCCTAATCAATAATAATAACATCGTCCACACAGAGTGCCCATACAAACCATGATTCAGAATATTACCATCAAGACCAGAAAGTTAGACAAACAAGTATAATATGCACACGAGTGATTTCCCCAAAATAAAATAGTATATATAATAACGAAATGGGGAATAAGCCGCCCTACTAGGTACTATTATAACGGGGAAGAAGCCTCCCTACTATATATTATTTATATACTATCGAAACGGGGAAGAAGCCACCCTACTAATATATTGAAACGGGGAAGAAGCCGCCCTACTAAATAATATTAAAACGGGGAAGAAGTCGACATACTTAACTTTGCAAAGAGCCGTGGGGAATCACAGACACTCCTTGCGGGAAAATCATACAACACATATTACATGCACATCAAGGCACATATAAGCATTTACATAGATAGTAAAACACACAAATATGCCAAAAGTAATAAAGACTCATCATGCTCGAAATAGAAGGAATGCTTAATGATTACAAGAAGGTTACAAAATTCCCACCTGATTTGATGTCAAGCCACACCTAACTTGAAATCCACAATCCACTGGTTCATCCTTGGAATCGTTCGTTGTTAATATAGACTAACTGTTAATCACACAAGTACTCTAAGAATTATCCAAAAGGCTCATAACATAATCTCATACAATTCTCTAGTTGTATAAAGTTAGGTGAACTATATAATGGTTCTACATCTTTTTTGCTATCTATCTTTAACACATATAGAAGTTTACTAATTCAATTAGGTTCATTCTCTATTTTATTAGATATATATGTCTTATGAATATCTATAACTTTGTAGAAGGAACCAAAGGCTAGTTCGGACCATAAAGGGTCCAAGTATCAAACTAAGAAAGCTAGGTATAAGCCCAAGTCTACTAACCCGGACCATTAATCGAAGGCCTGGTCCAATTGGGTTAACTAACGGTCAAAGACGGTCAAAGGGTTTAACTAACAGTCAATGTCCATTCAAGGTCAAGGTCCTGGTCAAGTCAGGTCAAACTATTCAAAGTCAGGTAAGGTCTGGTAAACTGAGTCAAGTCCGTTTCAACACTAGTCGACTCATTCAGCTAACTGAGTCAAACAACTGACTATGATAACTAATTCAGGTTAAATATGCCAAGGCCAAAGCAAGGTGCAACACAAACAAACAAAGACTTAGATGATACATTTTTAACTCTTATTGCAAAACAACATAATCACTATCTACAACACTATAATCACCATTCTCAGCATTACATCTAATTCCACTTTCACAACTTCGTTGTCTTCATTGTCACTAAGTCTTATAACCTGTGCCCTATAACTTGTCTTGAGTTGTAGTACCAGAAGCATTACTATAAACCCTTCCACGTATGTGATTCAACATCTCATCTTTATTAACACAATCATTTCTAGTTCTCAACACCACCAATCTGTAACTCAATCAACAGCAACACAGGACCAGCACTGTAGAACTCAGCTCCACCTGCAGCTTCACTAGACTGCAACTTCTCCATTAAGCCACCAATCACAGTCATCTTTATGACCACTTGCGACTACCTCTAACATTCCTAATTCACACATCTAAACTTCAGTTCAGTACAACTCCACCAATTGTCATCATTATCACAATTCAAACCAATTCAGCATAACCAATTCATCCACCTACACCAACACTTTATCAGCTTCATTACTGTTTCTAGTTCATTTCACTTGCACATGTAATCTCATCAACAACCATTTCCTGAATTTCCCTTTCACCTGTAGTGTTCCCAAATACCACCTGATTACCATTCTTGCAATTTGCAATACATTTCAACACAACTATAATTCATATGTTACCCAAACCTAACCCTCTAAGCAGCAACACAAACACTTGTAGTTTCTTCTTATTCTTCAATGATTTAACACTTAACACATCTCCACTCCTTACAATTATGCATTTACAGCTCAACTGCACATCCTCTCTATTACCAAACAACAACCAAATCTACATCATATCAACCTCCACTAATTAAATCTATTTCCATAATTCATCTGCATCATTTACTTTTAACACATTCACCATTTACAGCTCCTCTCTACCTCCCCTAGTTCAATAACATCACCATTACTTAAACTACTAACCTCTGCATATCTGTAACTACAGAGTCCCCTTTAATTGAAAACACCAGACCCATCTTCTCCTTGTAACTCAATTCTACATAAAAAATCTCAGTTTCATTCTTCCATCCCCAATTTCATCTTCATTAACAGTTCCCCATCAATCAATACAAACAACACCACCAGTTCAGTTTTTCGTTGTTCTTGTCATTTCACCAGCATCTTTCCCTGGATTCCTTTGTCTTGCCTCAATTTAAGTAATCTAATTCAAAAGCCTAACACCATACATATAACCCATTCTTTTAAGCAGAACCCTAAGCCAATAATTTAACTTCAATCACCATCATATTCATCTTCCTCATTTAAGATTCTACATCAACAGTTCAATTCTACAAAACCTAATTTCTGATTTAATTTAGGGAAGAACGGAAACTCTAGTTTCTATAAAATCAAAATTAAACTCTGTACATCCATCTACACTTCAATTAATAACCAACCCAATCTATGACTGATCAAAACGAAAAGAACACATAAAGAAACATCAATCAAAACCGAAACCCTAAATTACCTGTTTTTCGGTTCTTTATCAGAAAATCTTCACCTCTTCAATTCCTTAAAACCCAATGGTTCTTCATCTATCGGAAACTCAAATCTTTTGTTGATTACTCCATCTCAAGAACTACACTCTAACCCTGACATTTCTATTTCTCTTTGATCCATCGTTCCTTCTTCATCTAAACTTAAACCAACTTTAACACCAACTGATTACCGAACTCCTAAGCTTACTCGAACAAGATTCACGATCAAAATCTCTAATTTGAGATTGACAGATAGAAGGAAAGGAAGAACAGAGAAGAAGAAAGAAAGAAGAAGAAGAAAAAGAGAACGGAAAAGAGAAAATAAGAATTTCTTTTCGACACGTATTGAAGATAAGGCCAACGAGATTACTAAGACGTCCACTTTTTGGATATGGGCAGCCCCGGGTCGGTCTAAGGCGGAATTACTATCTTTCCCTTCATACTTATCCGATGATATCTTCTTCGTCTGATATTCGAATGGCACGTTTGAGTAGTCCATCACGCATAACTTTTCGAGATCTATCTAGTGATACTAGTTTCAAATATAAATTATTGTTAGATTAAAATCTATATTAACTAATCGAGTAAAAAGTTGCAAATCGTCTCTTGACTAGTCTAATAGCGTTGACGAGTTGAGGATCCTTACACTACTTTGATTGATTTACGTACAACCTGTGATATTTCAATTATAAAGATAAAAAATATAATGTTGAAATAGAAATAACACAGACACCAGAAATATTGTTAAAGAGGAAACCGCAAATGCAGAAAAACCCCGAGAAACCGCAAATGCAGAAAAACCGCAAATAGGCTTCCCAGAAATATTTGGGAAGCCTATATTAAGCCTCTACAGACTCTAACCTACTATCAAAACTTCAGAGTAGAATGTAGTTGTGACCAAATCTACGGTCGCAACGATTTTGTTACAGTCTCACTTCTTAGGCTTTTTGAATTTCACAAGACTCTGCGCAATTCATTCCCTTAGTTGACGTCCTTTACAACCTTGAAAATGCGGGGGTCTAACAACCACACCCAACAATTCGTTTGGCAATCTGAGATGACTTACTCCAATACACTTTATAGAGAATCAACTAGACAGTCATACTCAATCTAGGGTAAAGTATATCAAAGAGCTTAATATCTCTAAATCTTAATTCAATCCGCAATCAGCAAATACAAATCTACGAGCCCGATTGAATATAAGAGAAGTTACTTGAACGGTACCAAAGACCAATGTTCAAGTGTCAATCAATGTAAATTAACAACCAAAGGTTGGATATTCTAATTGATTGATCTTAACGCACAACCTGTGATATTTCAATTATATAACAAAATATAATGTGGAAACGAAATAGCATGGACACCAGAATTTTGTTAACGAGGAAACCGCAAATGCAGAAAAACCTATGGACCTAGTCCAGATTGAAAACCACACTGTATTAAGCCGCTACAGACTTTAGCCTACTACCAATTAACTTCCGACTGGTACTGTACGTAGTTGAACCCTAATCAATCTCACACTGATTCAAGGTACAGTTGTGTTCCTTACGTCTCTGATCCCAGCAGGATACTACGCACTTGATTCCCTTAGTTGATCTCACCCACAACCAAGAGTTGCTACGACCCAAAGTCGAAGACTTGATAAAAAAATCTGTCTCACACAGAAAAGCCTATAGATTGAATAAATTTGTCTCCCACAAAAATATCCAAGAGTTTTTGTTTCGTCTTTTGATAAATCAAGGTGAACATGAACCAACTGATAAACCGGACTTACATTCCCGAAGGACATCCTTGTATTATCAATCACCTCATAATAATCTTAATCGACTATCGAAACAAGATAATGTGGAATCACAAACGATGAGACGAAGATGTTTGTGATTACTTTTATCTTGCCTATCGAAGAAATTAATCTCGAGTCAATTATTTCAATTGTACTCCATATGATAGAATCGGGCAAGATCAGAACACGCAACTACAAAGAAAATAGTTGGGGTCTGGCTTCACAATCCCAATGAAGTCTTTGAAGTCGTTAACCTACAGGGACTCTATAGAAACCTAAGGTTAAAGGAGAATCGACTCTAGTTATGTAAATAATAACACACAAGAGGTGTGGGGATTAGGTTTCCCAGTTGCTAGAGTTTTCCTTTATATAGTTTTCAAATCAGGGTTTGCAATCCAAGTTACCTTGGTAACAAAGCATTCAACATTCACCTTTAGATGAAAAACCTTATTCAACCAAGCTAATATATATCTTTCTACCGTTAGATCGAACTTATCTTGTTACACACAAATGAAACGTACCCTCATTTAGGTTTTTGTAATTGTACCCAAACATGTACACCATGTTGGTTCACAGATAGTTAACCGAGGTTAGTCATATGATTACTCTCATATCAACCTTATTCATCTTAACCATAAATAGTTCAAATGACTCAAATGAAACTAGTTAAAGAGTTTTTCAATTGGTATATTCTCATAGAATTACACAAGAACACGATTGAAGCAAAATCAGTTTGATTCACTGGAATCAATCATGAACATTATACCACGGTTTGCAAAGATTGCATTCCTTATTATATAAATGTTTATGTTCATGTTTAAAACCAATTTTAGAACTTTAACCTTCAAGTATGCAAACGGGTACGCATACTTGAAATACCCGAACTAAGATTGAGTTACCCCAGTACGCAAACGGGTACGCGAACTTCAAATCCCAGCAGAAATTCTCGGACATGAACCTATACGCCAGTACGCAACGCATAGGTTCCCGGATTTCTCAAACCAACAGGTACGCAAACGGGTGCGCATACTATGGTTCTGGACATGGATTACATATGTGCAAGAGTGCACAACATGACATATCCAATAATGGTTAAGTGTTCTAAACTCTTATTTCAATCATTAAAACTTTGTTAGAGGATGACAATAGCCGTTTTCACACACTATTAGCATCAAAACAATTTCCAAGTTATTGAAATAATCATTACAAAACATTCCAAGGCAACACCAAATGATTGTATCACACAAACCATGTAAGATGTTACTCGGAAATTTTCACATGATATAAGACGAACATGTGAAATCATCCTAGCTTATGTGAAAGGAGGGACTCTCTCCTGTGGCTATGCAAGGCAGCAGGATCGTGAAAGGGGGGACTCCTCCCTGTAGCCCTGCTTGCCCTTGACAAGGATAAAGTGGGCATGTTATTTTAACGGTCGCGAATGCGTAAACCATACTAAAATGGTGTGACAACCCCCTGTTCCACCCGCGGCACGGAAGGTGCCAAGGACTTACTACTGTCTCCAACAGGTTGCCCGGGCAGGTGAGCCGGTTTAGAAATTTAACCATATCTTGGAGATAAAATCTTTACGAGAGATTATTTATGCCCAACCTGGTACATGCTACTAGAAAATGAGCTTTGGATATTGGATATTAGATTAGATGAACTTGGTCGAAGCGAAAGCTTTCCAACATATATTTCGAGAAATATGTAAGCGAGTTAAACTCAGCTCGAAATCTCAAATGTGTATATAGAAAACTATATCGTAATACGACTTATGTCTCAATATAATAGATAAAGTATAAATAGACTTTCCCAGTGATAGATGAGTTTAAGTCTCCACATACCTTTTGTCGATGAAGTTCCACAAGCTCCCCTTAGTAGTTCTTCGTCTTCAAATGATGAACGTCGTGAAAACTAAGCTCAACTACACAATCTATGTCCTAGTCCGAGACATCCATAAATAGGCTAGGAATCAAGACTTATATTTTTGATCACTAACATTGATAAACATGCTTGAGATAGCAACGCATGCGAGTTCGACCGAGCAGTGCTCTAACAATCTCCCCCTTTGTCAATTTTAATGACAAAACTATCAATACATATGGATTATAAAATAAATAAAAATTTGTAGCTTCTCATCCAAATGGTTGATCTCCTTGGCATCTTCAACATGACTCGAAAACTTCGTCACTTCCAAGTACTCCATGTTTCTAAACGTGTTCAACTCAGCATCATAGTTGTTGAAGATCCGTAGCGATAACAATGAGTAAACAAATGCTCTCAATCATTGTTATACAATGTCATAGTATTATTATACAGCATCAAAGTTCAATTGTATCACAACTTTGACAACAATACTATGGTGATATGTATCACTCTCCCTTAGTCAATACTCCCTCTCACATGGAAACCACTCCCCTTTACATAATGATCCGAAAACCATATATATTTGTAGTGTGAACTACATATTAATTCTCCCCATTTTTGTCAATAAAATTGGCAAAGGTACAAGAACGGGTTCCTAATGAAATTTCCGAAAGAGACATTTCTTGACCAAAATAAAGCAAAAATATCAACTTGTTCTTTAGATGCAATCATAAAGCCAAAGCTAAATGCATTCATCAAGGAGTTTATAAAGATACAAGATAACCCCTATAATATTCCATAGCCGCACTCCCCACAAAGATTTGGTAATTAAGCACAAGAGCAATTAAGAACTCTCCCCCATAAAATGTCATTCCCGAAGAACAACAAAGGCTACCTTGCTTTTACAAGAAAAGAAGGATCTCTTTGGACATAACCAAATCACATGAAAACATGAATTTGTATCCAAAAATCTTAATTGAATCAACCACAAAAATGATCAATTCAATTGGTCATGCTCGACATAAGAGAACTTACGGAGCAACACAGTATGTGCACAAAAATGTGGATCGGAGATCGGCCAATACTGCAGAATACACAAGGATTCATTCTATTTTCCATCACTATTTGCACAATGACATATAATAGACATAATCCTTGTAAACAAAAGTTTTATCCTTTCTTCCATCAAAAAATGACATAAAAGGCTTTAACTTTTGTAAGTCAAAATTCCATTTTATCTTTTATCAATACTTTCATACCGACATAATAGAGATAACTTTTGAACAAGTATGGGACTGTCACAGGTTCACGGATGTAAACAACATATCCCATAACAATTTTCAGTATATAAAATCACAAAGATTAAAATTGCAAAAATCATCTTCCAAAAAACTTAGAATTTAAATAAATAAATCTAAAATCATGAAGATGAAAACGTTGGACATAGCTATGTGTAATCACAATAATGGTTATTCCAAACCCTAGTTATTCTTATAAAAACACAAGAAATAAATTCTCATAAGAAGATTTACTATACATTATAGAGCTTTCTCAGGGAATCTACAGAGAATTCCTTCTCATTATTGAAAAATCCATTGATAATCAGATCATTCAATTCCTCCAAATCTTCAGTAATATCAGTTAACTCACTAAGTTCTCTTTTCAGTTCACACAGAGTGTTCTTTGTTAGAGACAACATTTGTTCATAGTGAGAAATATCTTCTAAAGATAAAATGATTTGAGATTTTAAATCATTTTTTTTTCCTGATGAAATCCTTCACCATAAACCTAAAGTTATTATCAGAATGACAAACAGACAATAGGCAGTTTGAGGAAGAACTTGGATTATTAGTCCTATCCTTTACCTTCCTTTTCCTTGAGGACTGAATTCCTTCACACAGATACACATTTACTGCTTCAACAACATCTCTTTTTGTGGTACCTCTTGTTGTAGGAGCCATGAGATTGTATCTTTTGAAGAGAGAAGGTAAAGAACAATGATGTTCAAAAACGAACATAAATAAACTTCTAGGATAATAAAACCCTAAAGGACTTTGAAAAAGTCTCCACGGTTCATGATCCATTATCTACTTCAACAATAAGATATTTACTTGCTCAAAATAGAACAGAAAATCAACAAAATATTTACAAGACTTGAATAACCTTTAAGTAATCCTTATTTTTCAAGTCCAAATTAAGGATACAGTTCATTACCATGAATTAGATAGTAATAGAGTGAACAAAATGTTCACATCTTGTGTCACGAGGTGACATTTCAAGGTTTGTAGAATTAACAGACTTACCTCGTTTGTCTCTGAATCTTTTGGACTTCTTCTTGTTCCCAGGTGTCACTGACTGCTTCTCCAGAGTCAGATTCATCTTTTGCATGTCATTTTGAAGTTTGGTAATTCTTTTGTTGTTCCTCTTGAATCTCTAACACTTACTTTATACATGACTTGTACTTCCACAAAAGTAGCAACACAAAGAAGGTTTGCTTTGTAGAGATGACTATTGTTCATTGCAACACACAGGATCAATTGATCCAGAACCGTCTGGAACAAAAGAGTTTGATGTGCTCACAGTCTTACTCTTGAACACTAAACCACTTGTTCTTCCAAAAGCCTTTTGACCAAATAACATTGTTGAAATTTTGTCTGAGCTTCCTGGCAACCTTTGCAGGTCACACTTGAGAGAATTGATCTCTTTTTCTTTTAGAAATAGGGTTCTCGTGAATTCATCATTAAGACAGTCAATCTCAAGAGTTTTCACCTGTAGTGATGATTCAAGTTTATTCAACAATTCTTTCAGTTGAATATTTTCTTGATGAATTTCTTCATACTTATCCAGAAATTCTAGGATCTCAGTCTCATACTCGCATTCCAAACTGGAAATTGAGTTACACGAAACTTCTGTCGTCAAGGCTGAAACTTCCATACATACTTCAGCAGTATGTAAGATGTTGGGACACTGAGATAATTTTTCTTGACTTCAATCATCAGAAGCAATAAAGAGAGAAGATGATCTCTCGGATCTTTTGCTCTTCCTCACCATATCCTTGATCTTTTATGTTATCAGTGATCTATTAAGACCGCCGTGATTAAAGCAACATTCATCAGCCTATGACAAGCTAGAGGCTTTACTTGTAATGGCCACAGCGTTGAACGCATAAGTTCTGACTGTATTCTGATCAAGATCAAGTAATTTAATCTTTCTCACAAGAGTACTTCTGGAAAGAGTATCAAGGTTATTTCCCTCAACTATGTCATGCTTATTAGAATCGTATCTAGATGGCAGCGATCTGAGAATTTTTATGACGATGTCCGTTTCAGGAATAGTCTTACCTAATGCAAAAGATGCATTAACAATTTTAGACACTTTGTGATTAAACTCATCAAATGAATCTTCATCTGCCATACGAAGGTTTTCCTAATCATAATTTAGGTTTTGAAGCCTAGATTCCTTTTCACTGGTATTCCCTTCAAATACGGTTTATAAGATATCCCAAGCATCTTTAGACCGAGTGCACGTAGTCACATGGTGCTGAAGATCTGGGGTAATGGCATGTATGATGGCATTCAAACCGTCAGAGTTTTGCTTTGCAACAAGTATCTCAGCAGCGTCATATGCACCAATATCCTTAGGAACGGTCGCATTCCCTACTACCACAATGGGAGAATCATAGCCATTAACCACATAAACCCATGATTGAAAATCACACGCTTGAAGAAAGACACACATAGAAATTTTCCACCATACGTAATTTGAGCCATCGAAGACTGGTGGTACGTTTATAGAGACAACACTTCTTTCCATATCAGATCACTACAAACACAAACTTATGAGGTCATTAATGTGTTTGCCCGCTCTGATACCAATTGAAAATGCGGGGGTCTAACAACCACACCCAACAATTCGTTTGGCAATCTGAGAGGACTTACTCCAATACACTTTCTAGAGAATCAACTAGACATTCAGACTCAATCTGGAGTAAAGTACATCAAAGAGCTTAATATCTCTAACTCTTAATTCAATCCGCAGTCAGCAAACAGAAATCTGCGAGCCCGATTGAATATCATAGAAGTTACTTGAACGGTACCAAAGACCAATGTTCAAGTGTCAATCAATGTAAATCAACAACCAAAGGTTGGACATTCTAATTGATTGATCTTAACGCACAACCTGTGATATTTCAATTATATAACAAAATATAATGCGGAAAAGAAATAACACAGACACCAGAATTTTGTTAACGAGGAAACCGCAAATGCAGAAAAACCCCGGGACCTAGTCCAGATTGAACACCATACTGTATTAAGACGATACAGACTCTATCCTACTACGAATTAACTTCGGACTTCTACTGTAGTTGAACCCTAATCAATCTCACACTGATTCAAGGTACAACTGCGTTCCTTACGTATCTGATCCCAGCATGACATTACACACTTGATTTCCTTAGTTGATCTCACCTACAACCAAGAGTTGCTACGACCCAAAATCGAAGACTTGATAAACAAATCCGTCTCACACAGAAAAGTCTATAGTTTGAATAAATCTGTCTCCCACAGAAATACCCAACATTTTTTGTTCCCTCTTTTGATAAATCAAGGTGAACAGGAAACAATAGATAAAGATGTTCCCTCTTATATTCCCGAAGAACAACATAGTATTATCAATCACCTCACAATAATCTTAACCGACTAGCGAAACAAGATATTGTGGAATCACAAACGATGAGACGAAGATGTTTGTGATTACTTTTATCTTGCATATCGAAGAAATTAATCTCGAGTCAATTATTTCAATTGTACTCAATACGATAGAATCAGGCAAGATCAGAACACGCAACTACAAAGAAAATAGTCTGGTCTGACTTCACAATCCCAATGAAGTCTTTGAAGTCGTTAACCTACAGGGTCTCGATAGAAACTTAAGGTTAAAGGATAATCAACTCTAGTTATGAAACTAGTAACACACAGGAGGTGTGGGGATTAGGTTTTCTAGTTGCTAGAGTTCTCCTTTATGTAGTTTTCAAATCAGGGTTTGCAATCCAAGTTACCTTGGTAACAAAGCATTTAATATTCACCATTAGATGAAAAACCTGATTCAACCAAGCTAATATCTTTCAACTGTTAGATCGAACTTAGCTTGTTACACACAAATGAAATGTACCCTCATTTAGGTTTATGTAACCGTACCCAAACGTATACACCATGTTGGTTCACAGATAGTTAACCGAGGTTAGCCATATGATTACTTTCATATCAACCTTATTCATCTTAACCATAACTAGTTCAAATGACTCAAATGAAACTAGTTAAAGATATTTTCAATTGCTATATTCTCATAGAATTATACAAGAACACAATTGAAGAAAAATCGGTTTGATTCACTGGAATCTATCATGAACATTATAGCCACGGTTTGCAAAGATTGCATTCCTTATTATATAAATGTTTATGTTTAAAACCAATTTTATAACTTTAACCTTCAAGTATGCAAACAGGTACGCATACTTGAAATACCCGGACTAAGATTGAGTTACACAAGTACACAAACGGGTACGTGAACTTCAAATCCCAGCAGAAATTCTCGGACATGAACCTGTACGCCAGTATGCAAAGGTGTACACATACTTAGGTTCCCGGATTTTTCAAATCAACAGGTATGCAAACGGGTGCGCATACTATGGTTCCCGGACATGGATTACATATGTGCAAGAGTGCACAACATGACATATCCAATAATGGTTAAGTTTTCTAAACTCTTATTTCAATCATTGAAACTTTCTTAGAGGATGACAATAGCCGTTTTCACACACTATTAGCATCAAAGAAATTTTCAAGTTATTGAAATAATCATTACAAAATATTCCAAGGCAACACCAAATGATTGTATCACACAAACTATGTAAGATGTTACTCGGCAATTTTCACATGATATAGGATGAACTTGGTCGAAGCGAAAGCTTGCCAACATGTATTTCGAGAAATATATAATCGAGATAAAATCAGCTCGAAATCTCAAATGTGTATATAGAAAATTATATCGTAATACGACTTATGTCTCAATATAGGAGATAAAGTAGAAATAGACTTTCCAAGTGATAGATGAGTTTAAGTCTCCATATACCCTTTGTCGATGAAGTTCCACAAGCTCCCCTTAGTAGTTTTTCGTCTTCAAATGATGAACGCCGTGAAAACTAAGCTCAACTACACAATCTATGTCCTAGTCCGAGAAATCTATAAATAGGCCAGAAATCAAGACTTATAGTTTTAATCACTAACATTGACAAACATGCTTGAGATAGCAACACATGCGAGTTCGACCGAGCAATGCTTTAACAAACCTAACAGTTGCTTCAACTCAATTGAAGAATTTTAACCAATCTACATATCAAAGTTAAGATTATATGTGATTTCTGTTTTGATGAAAGATCAAGGTGAAATAGGAAATCAATTGCAATAGAGAAAGTCTAACAAACATCAAAATACGGTACTTACGACTCCCAAAAAGTAGCCTATATTATCATTCACCTTACAAGTAATTCCTACTCTGATTTTAACAAAGAATCGTTATTGTGGAATATACCTGTGGAATCACAAAGTCTGAGACGAAAAACTTTGCGATTTCTATCTATCTTGCCTGTTTGAGCTAAAGGATCAACAATCAGTAGCAAGATTATGGTAAACAAACCATCAAGATAAAGATAGTTGGACCTTATTCGCTAAACCTAAAAAGGTTTAAAGGAGATGAAAAATCTAGTTAACAACTAGGACACACAAGAATAGTGTAAGGGATTCAGAGATCACAGTTGCTTGAGGTTCTCCTTATATAGACTTTTAAGATCAAGGTTGCTATAGATTTAAGCTAAGGTAGCTTTTGAATCAAGCAATCGATATTCACCGTTAGATGAAAACTTGACTTGAGATTAGCATAACAAAATATAAACTCTGGTTAGGATGAACCATAACCGAACCATGTACAATGACTTGTTCCTGAAAGGTTAGTCGAAACTAGCCAGACGAACTATAAGCTTAACCATTTTCATATAACATTTTAAGACTTTAATCTTTAGTCACAACCATAGATTATAATGTGATCAATTATATCTAGATAGTGGTTTTGGAGAGTTATTCAAATGCCAATTTTCTCATAGAAATAATTCTGATGCATCTGAAAATATTCGACATGGTAAGTACGTGTAATGTATTTCTGTTCCTGAGTATTTTTTCATAGTACGTGTACTGTGTTTGTACCCTTAAGAAAGAAACGGGTTCAAGAGTCAACAAATCTTTTCCTGTTTGCATACTGGGTATGCGTACCATCCTGGTTCAAGAGTCAACATATCTTTTCTTGTTTGTAAACTAGGTATGCGTACCATCCTGGTTCTAGAGTCAACCGACTTTTTAAGGTCTGCATACCGGGTATGCGTACCAAAAGTCGTTGCCGAACTATAACTACGCCGGTACATGTACTGCGGCTCCGGACCTATAATAGTTGTGCCAGTATGTGAACTGGTATGCATACAGTCTTGTATCCATATTTACAGTTGTTCTATATTTCCCTAATAATCAATTTGAAACATTCCCAAATAACATCAATGGCACATATCACTGTTCCAGGATATTTTCAAATGATTTAATCTTGAATCATTATTTATGTCATAAATAATAAATTTTTCTTAACCAAATTCATCAAGTATGAACAAATATTCTCAAGCTTAGTCAAAATATTTCGAGAATGATTAACAACATAAACTTGACTCGAAATTTCTGTTATGCATGTAATGTCCTATTTAGTCATTAGAAATTTTCTCTTAGATAGAAAGGTAAAAACTTGAGTACGGTCTTCACTTACCTTTTGTTGATGAAGTTATACAAAAGCTTAGATTGATCTTCGCCTTCAAACAGTAGAACGCAGTGATGTTTGGTACTCAATTATACACTTCTATCATAATCCGAGACTTGACCAAATGTATACTAGAAATCAATATATAGTTTTGATCAACTAAATTTGACAACAAGCTTGAGATAAAAACACTTGTGATTTCAACCGAGCAATGCTCTAACAATCTCCCCTTTTGTCAACTTTAGTGAAAAACTATTGATAAATATGAATTAAAAGCTTCAAAACTCCAGTATCCATCAATATTGATTTCTTTAGCTCTTCAACTCCTTGAATTCTTTGTTACTTCAAGTTGCAACGATTCTGAACGTGTTCAACTGAGTATCGTTGTTGTGGAAGATCTGTAACGATAAAAAATTTGAAAATAGATAATCTCAATCGTCATTATACAGAAACATAATATTATTACCTTCTCCAAAGTTCACTTAAATCACAACTTCGAAGTAATACTACAATGATATGTTTCTCCCCCTTAGTCAATACTTATATCTTTTGCGTAATAGGTGAAACCTATAGATTTTGATTTACTCCCCCTTAGATAATAATTCGTAAACCATATGTATATAGTGTGAAACTACTAATTAATTCTCCCCTTTTTTGTCAATAAAAATTGGCAAAGGTACGAAAACAATGGGATGGTAATGAATCCAATCAAAAGATACTTCAAGACTTAAAAAGAACACATATCAACTTTAATTTAGATAATATCACATAGTATAAAATATTTAGCGTCTCATCTTGGATATATAAGATACAAGCATCCCCTTAATATTCCACATCCACTCTCCCCACAAAGATATAGCAATTAAGCACAAGTTCAATAAAGAACTCTCCCCCGTTCCATACAGGTTTCCTAAGATATACACCATCAACTTTTTCTTAGGAAACCTGTATGGAAAAAACCTAAATACAATACTGAGAATTCAACTTAATGAATATCAATCAAGGAATAATATTCAGAGTTATATCTCTTTCTCCCACAAGCAGAAAGTTTATAGAGACTAGTCCGTGAACCTGATTTACGCGTGAGAGTTCTTGGACGATTCCAAAGAATCAATCAAACCATATCCAACAAACAAGGATGGGTGTATTTACTTTCATTGATTTACGTACATCCTGTGATATTTCAATTACAAAGATAAACAATATAATACGGAAAAGAAATAACACAGACAATAGAAATTTCGTTAACGCGGAAACCACAAATGCTGAAAAAACCCCGGGACCTTGTCCATACTTGAACACCAAACCGTATTAAACACTACAGACACTAGCCTACTACAAATAACTTCGGACTGGAATGTAGTTAAGATCTAATGAAACCCTCACAATAATTCAGTTACAGTCGCGCTCCTTGCGCCTCTGAATTCCAGCAGGACTCTGCGCAAATAATTCCCTTAGCTGATGCCCTTTGCAGCCCAAGAGTTGCTTCAATTCAATTACAGACTTTAAACCAATTTTCCTCCCACATATAATGTGACGGCCCGGAAATTTTTTCGCTTCCCGTCGGCTGTGGAGTTCGGTCAACCGACAAGTTTCAAATTCTCTGAGCTTCCATTTGAGATGCACTGACTGTAAACCAGTTTGTAAACAAGAGTAAAAGTCATTCTATTATTAAACATAATAAAAGAAGTATCATTTACATAAACCAGTTAACTAAAAAGTGTGGAATACAAGATATGAGACATGAAACCATTTAAACCCACACTTACTAATAATAATACTCTTTTACAAACAACAAATTCAAGAAGAGAAGGAAACTCTTTTAACAAATCACAATAGCAAGTAAAGATACTATCATTTTTCACAGACTAAAACAATAGAAAAATACAGTATCCTTTTTCATAAGCCAACCCAGATACATATGAATATATACATGAACACAAAGTGATGTACTCACTTTGACCCCCAAAGCTCAATGCACCAAGCTTAAGAAAGATTACCACCTCAAGCTGACCTCAAACTCTGTGGAAAACAAAACAAATCAAAAGGGTGAGCCACAGCCCTGTAGAGAGTTAACGATACGATACCACGTGTATAAAGAATGCTCAGATATGATAATAATAATCAAATCGAATAAACCATAAATAATGCGTTAAGTTGTTTAGCACATCCATATCGAAGTATCAAAGGCCTTACAAAGCCAATACACAATCAAAATCATTTAAACCCAGTGAGTTCGCAATAATCTACTATGAGGGTCTGAATAACCAACTGTCGAGGTTTATCAAAAAACCACCCTATCGTCCCGGACGATCTTCCGCAGGTCACCATTAATATGGATTGCCCCTTGTGGGCCCGACAAACTCATCAATAGTGTTCACAATCAAAAGGATGCTCAACGCAGTTCATAAATAGTACACAAACATCGTTAAATACGAGTATTGAACAAATCATCAACAAGTTTTTATTCATAAACCATGAAATCAACTTACCTTAGCCTTTCCGCATAAAAACAAGATCATAAATACTGGTAAGTATTAAATCATAATGCTCGGAAAAACTCAGAATCGGCGAATACATCAAATCAATGAGTTTGTGCGATAAAATCCATTTTAAACCAAATTCGTTTTAAACCATTTAAACTCATAAATTTCCATGGGCTTGATTTCAAATCAAAATTCAATGAACTATAACATTTTAGAATCCAAAAGATGACTCCTTTCTTACATAAATCATTAACAAAAATAAGGAAGTGAAATATCTTAGATGACAAGATATTTAGTTAAAAGACAACTGCACAATGTTTCTGAAATTTCAGATTGCATAGCTTGTATTCAAAAATTCGTACAAAATTCATTACATAATGAAATTCAGAAGTTTTGGTTTTGTTAGAAAGCTTAGAAACCTCACTTTGATATAAAAATGACAACTAAAAGTAGTGGAAAACATATTTGTGTTGAAAAACCTCAATAAAACAGGACAGCAACGCCAAGTTCAAAAGTTTTCAGTTGGGATAACCTGTGTTCAAAAATTTGTGTAGGATTGATCACATAATGAAAATGAGTGATTCTTATCTCATTTTAAAGAAGAAAGGATAATATATCATATAAAATATGAGTAAAAACAATAAATTCTGGAACAAGTCTAAATTATTCTAGTAAAACTTGACTGTAAAAACGTTTTAGAAAACCATCAGATTTAGTAGTCTTCAGTTAAAAATTCACACAGACTTCATTACTCATCCAAATCCATTGATTCTTGGCTTAATTTAAAGAATAAAAGATGATTTATTGTATAAAAAATATATATAAAAATTATAAATTCAGTATTAAGGTTAAATTTCTCGGAAAACTTCAGACAGAAAAATTGTATACAAAAACCTACAGTTTTGGTAGTTCTCAATCAAAAATTCACCCTGAATTCAGTACTTATCGGAATCGAGTGATTCTTGTCTAGTTTTAAAAAATATAAATCCCTATTTTACATAAAAATTACAATCAAACATAAGAGTCAAACTAACTAGATGAGAATCTTACCCAAAAACAGGACAAAAAACTGTTTTCGGAAATCCCATAATTGCTTCTAAATTGAGTTTCAAGAGAAAATAGAGATCAATTCTGATAAAAAGAGAATACCCATGGATTATTTTTAGAAGTAATAGAGTTTTAACATCAAATTAGAAGAAAACCGTAACTTGTTTCATGAACCCAAAAATCAAAATCAAGAGGAACAAGCATGAATTCGTTTTAAACATCACAAATTCATCACATAGAGTATCATAAGAGTATGAAGAAGCTTCAAATTTCATTGAACATGAAATCAGAGAATTGAAATCATAAATATCAATTCAAAAACAGTTTCGAAGAAGAATATCCCCTACCTTTTCATCAGCAAAATCTTCCAAAGCTACCAAATCCATATCACCAATCAAGATATGTAAATTAAGCTTCCAAAACCAAGTTTAATGAAAATATTTCTCTTGTATGAAGAAGATCAGGATTCAAGAGTGAGAATAAAGAGATGTTTCTCTAATGAAATTCAAGAGAAAACGTTTATTAAAGAACACAAAATGTCTAAAATGCTACTATTGCAATTTAAACTCGACACATAGTCGAGGCAGGTGTCTCTTTATCGCAAATTCGAGTTTAAAAACTCTATTAACGTCCGTGCACACTACGGTCAGTCTCACACAAAGAGGAATATAATTTTCTCAAGTAAAAACCAAGTGTTTCTCAACCGAAACACAACAACAACTAGATTTAACGCTCCACAGTGCGCTATTTCTAGTCTTCCAATCAAAATATATTGGTCTCATACCCTAATAATTTTAGAAAAAGAACGCGGGTATTACATATAAGCCTATATGTGATTTCCTTTTTGATCGTAAATCAAGGTGAGATTGGAAATCGATAGCAATAGATAAAATATTGATAACCTCAAAATCTGGACTTATGCTTCCCGAGGAGCAGCCTAGATTATTATTCACCTCGCAAGTATTAAACCTGTGGAATCACAAAATCTGAGATGAAGAGAGCGATTTCTATCTATCTTGTTTGAGTAAGCAGCTCAATAATCAAAACAAGATCAGGATACTCGAACTATAAAGATAAATATAGTTGGACTTGGCCTCACGAATCCCTAGGTGAAGTATTTTTAGTCGCTAAATTCTAGAAGGGTTTTAGGGAGAGGACAATGGATTCAAAAATCCCAGTTGCTTGAGGTTCTCCCTTAGATAGACTTTCAAAGTATAAGTTGTTTTAGGTTTAATCTAAAATAGCTTTGGAACCAAGAAAAAAAAAATCCACAGGGTATATGAATATTTGAAATGAGATTAAAATACCAAGATACACACTCTGGTTAGGATGAACAGTAACCTAACCGTGTAAAAATACATTGTTCATGGACGGTTAGCTAAGACTAGCCGATTGAACCATAAACTTAATCATCTTCATATAACACTTAAGACTTTAATCTTGAGTCACAACCATAGGTTATAATGTGATCAATCATGTATATATAGGGTTTTTAGAGATTAATTCAAATTCCAATTATCTCACAGAAATAATTTTTGTGCATCTGAAAATATTCGACAGGGCAAGTACTGTACCATGTACGTGTATTCAACCTTGTTCGTGACTATTTTTTTCATGGCACATGTGCCATATGTGTGTACCTTTAAGAAAAAAATGGGTTCAGAAACTCACAGAACTTTTACGGTTTGCGTACCGGGTATGGATACCACACCGGTTTCAGAACCAACAGTTCTTTAATGGTATACATACTAGGTATGCGTACCAAACCTGGTTCACGAGCAACAGACATTTTATGGTATGGATACCGGGTATGTGTACCAAAAAGTTGTTGTCGACTATGGCTATGCCGGTACGTGTACTGGGTACATGTAGTGCGGCTCAGAACCTATAACAGTTTTCCTAGTATCTGAAACTGGTATGCATACTGTCCTGTATCCAGATTTACAGTAGTTCTATATTTCTCTATAAATCAATTTGAAACATTCCCAAATAATATAAATGACCCATATCACTGTTCCAGGCTATTTTCAAATGATTAAATCTTGGATCGTAATTTAGGTCATAAACAATAAATCATTTTTATCCAAATTCATCAAGCATGAACAAATGTTCTTAAGCTTAGTCAAATATTTCGAGAATGATTAACAAGATAAACTTGACTCGAAATTTATGTTATGCATGTAATGTCCTATTTAGTAACGCGACATAGTCTCATAGATGAAAACTTGAATACAGTGTTCACTTATCTTTCGTTGATGGATTTCTCCAAAATCTTCAGTTGATCTTCGCCTTCAAACGGTAGAACGCAGTGATGTATGGTACTCAGCTGCACACTTCAATCCTAATACGAGACTTGACTAAATGTAGACTGGAAATCAAGATGTCGTTTTGATTAACTGAATTTGACAGCAATCTTGAGATAGAAACACTTGTGAGTTCGACCGAGCAATGGTCTAACAATAGTCTACCAAGTCAAGTCTCGGAATAGGTTAGATTTTGGTAGTTGAGTATCAGAAATCACCCTTGAAGACTAAAGATCGACGAAGAAATTTGAAGAACTTTATCAATCAGGTATATGAAAAATAAACCATTTTATTTACTCACTATCTTACTATTCTATCTTATGAGACTATGTTGTGTGACTTCTAGTAGATTTACAAAGAAGAAATTTTGAGTCACGCTTGTTTTGTTAAATATCTCGAAATATGATTCAATCATAGATGTTCAAAGGTCCTTAACAATATTAGTTCGAAACAATTTATTGTTCAAGAATTAATTTGTGGATCAATTAAAAATTTCCCATACAAATGTTTTATCAGTTGAGGACATTTCAAACATCAAAAGAGAGAAATTCAGAACTATTGATATTTAGGCTCAGGATAGGTTGACGAACCACTTTCCAAACAATATATATTCGGGTTTCAAAAATACATGAAAGGTTGGCTAACCAGTTCGCAAACCATAAGTTCTGAATGGGACAGTTCACGAACCGTGGTGATATGAATTTTTCATGTTGGTGTAAAAGGCTAACGGTTGGCGAACCGGTTCACGAATCGAGTCCATCTAAGTTTTCGAGCTGATTAGGGTTGGCAAACCCGGTTCACAAAACGTAGCACCCACCAACGATCCTAGTAGAACTTAGCAGATGCTCAAAGACTTATTTTTTAAATATGTTTAACATTGTTATGACTCTCTTAAATACCTTTAATACATCATTTATCACTAAAACACTTTTATATGAGTATCATGATCAAATTCAAGCGTTTAAATGAACATCAGATTGCTTACAGTTCATAAGGAATATTTGCCATAAAAAACAGTCATTATACACGGTTTTGTAGCTGAACCACTGTGTATATTCTTATATGTAGTTTCAAGATGAACGTCTCACATGATTATTTGAAACCCTAGTTAGAGTTTCATCTAAACGGAGAAAGAGCTTTTTTGAATCTCAAGTTATATTAGCTTGATTTCTAAGAAACCCCTAGTCTTGAAAAACTATTAATACATATGCTCTATCAACTTGGAAATTCAATACCTGGCACTTTTTTTCCTAGTTGATAGCTAGAGTCGTCCTCTATTGATCTAAGTTTCCTCTACAAAACTTTATTAGGTTTTCGACTAAAAAACTTCGATTTGGAGATTCGTGAATCCAGGTTCGACTATATTTTACCTTGATAGTTTGTTTATCCTTATTTTTCTTTTCTGTTATCGAGGTTTTCGTAATTTTCTTTAGGAAAGATAGATACTCATCGCAAAGTTCTTTTCGTCTCAGTTTTGTGATTCCTCAAGATAGATATCTGAAAATTATTCTTAATTGATAAGTATTAAAGATTGTTTTTCAGAGGTAGTAAAGAATCCATGCTTCTGATCTAAGTGAGTGGAAGTGTTCTGTATTTTTGAGGTTTGCTAGCTTTGTCTATTAAAAACAAATTTCCAATCCTTAATCTTTGAGGGATTTCAAATAGTTTTATCCAGTTAGAGGAAGATTGGTATCGAAAGTCTTCACTTAGGTTAAAGAAACTCTTAGGTTATAAAGGACGCCAGCTAAGGGAATCAACTGCGTAGAGCCTTGCGAGGTTCAAGATACGTAAGAAGCTAGCGCGACTGTAACTGAATTTCTTAGAGGGTGGATCTGGTCTCAACTACATTCTAGTCCGAAGAATGATAGTAGGATAGTGTCTGTAGCGGCTTAATACAGTGGCGTTCAAATATAAACGAGGTCCCGAGGTTTTTTCGTCGTTATAGTTTCATAGTTAACAAAACTTCGATGTCTTGTGTTTTTCCCTTTCTGTATTATATTGTTTATATTCGTAGTAGGATTTACACAAGTAGTATGTATGCAATATTGTAGAGTCCATATAATTGTGATCGATTACCTTGTGTCTTGTAGAATTCGTATTTTGAAAGATAGATAACAAGTTTGTTACTTGGAAGAATTCCGATTTGGTTATTTGGATACGACTAGATTGATCTTATATATTTATTTTTGAGATCGTCCAAGTACTCTTCTTAACAATCAGATTCACAGACTCCTTAGTCTATATATAATGATTGAGAAAAGATAGAGATATAAAATCTACATGCATATTGTCAAGGATCATTAAATTGGTCTACTTGCAATTATATGCCGAACGAAAAAGTTGGTAGTGTATTTGGTACCCTTTCCTTTTCAAATAGTCAAGGCTTAACTAGCGAAAAACTGATAATTCATATTTGATGGATACTCAATATCTGAAAAGTAACTATTTCTGATTTGTTAGTGGTGGACATGTAAATATATTAAGACTATACAACCAAGTACCATAGTGCTTGCTTTTTCTCTTTTCATTGACTTAGATAAAAACCTTAATCACAGACAAACCAAAGGTCGCAATAATGCTAGCTCTAAACCAAGATTTTGTTGATTATATGGTAGTAAAACATAGTTGGATGTAGACCTTTTAAATAGGTGAAGTGATTTTAAGTAATTAACTTTTGTCTTTGATTACTTCTAGAAGTCCTAATACTCTCGGTAAAAATCGGCAATTACCTAGCCTAGTAATTGAAATGTATGTGGACTGAGTCTTCAAGGTCAGAGTAACGTACATGAAATTAAGATCCTTCCTTTTAACCCTAGACCATGATTATGATATCAATTCCAAGTGAGTCGATCAACTTATAAAAAATCCGACGAAAAAACTTTTGGTATGATAACTCCGATGGCTTCATACAAGAAAGAGAAGATGATTTTTTACAGAAAAAACTATTTTCCGAATTAGTGATGTAAGGAGTGATAAGGTCCTTGAGGAGGATATGATTGTGAGTTAGTTGAGAACAGGTGTCCATGCTTTGGCAATGAGTTTTTAAGAATATACTAGTATTGTTTCACCGTCTACTCGAGAACCAAAAACTCTAAAAAATCTGGGGAGAATGGATTGGATTTATTCGTTGCTTATTTACTACATCAATACGAAAATATTCAAGTTTTCCTGTCATATTTTCAGGATAATTTTCGAAAAATGGGTCATATGCCCAAAAAACCATAAAGTGTGGGAGCAATGGACTCCTAAAATATAAGTCTTGTTAAAAAGGATACAAAAAGATTAGTCATATATGACCTCTGCTTTTAACTTTATTCTTTGTTTTATCCTTTTCTCTCTCCTCTTTATTTTTTGCCTCTCCAATTTAAAATTAATGTCTTAACTTTCGAAATAGAAGTTAGATTTTAATAAAATCTATATATTTCGAAGGGGCATGAAAACATCTACAAAACAAGATCCATTGTTGATATTAAATTCGAAAAAAATAAATAAGTTGAAACCAAAACGATGGTATGTTATGCACCTAGCTAGGTGCGACCTAGCCAAAAATTTTCCATAAGAATATGCATTATGCACCTAGGTATAACCTGATCGAATCTTAATTCCCATAATAATATGCATTATGCACCCAGGTGAAACCTGACTAAAATTTTCCTATAAGAATGTGTATTATGCACCCAGGTGCACCTGGACAAAGCTTATTTCATATAAGAATCAAAAAAATATGCATTATGCACTCAGGTGCACCAGGTCAAAATTTACTTCCTGTCAAAATAAACATTATGTACTCAGGTGCATCTTGTGTACAAACACGTATTGAAGGAAAAAAAAAGGAACTACAAAAAATTCAGAAAATATACATTACGCACTCCTGTGCAACCTGGCTAAATCTATTGTTTTCTATCAAAATACGCATGATGCACTCCGGTGCATCTTGTACAAATAAACTCTGTGCAAAACCTCATCCAATTGGAGACTCAAACACATACATGCCATGTGTCAAAATCACATCTAATAATCACTTTCTTCGTGTTTCATTGAAACTTTATTATTACCACTCTATTTTCCGACTTTCACCATCCGAAACTAGTAGTACCAACTCACTATTTTCGCTCCCTTTTCATATTGTGTAGCTATGATTCATGCATTACCTAAAAAGTTTAAAATCATAAATCCTACAATAAAAAAATAGAATCAACATAATACCTTTCTCGGTTTGTGTTGCTACTTATATTGTTGGTAACAAAATCAATGCTTGAACCCTAAACACAAATTCAAGGATAAAAAAATCAATGAGATATTCCAAAAAGAACACCAGAAAAAAAAATCAAGACTCAACCTTCATGAGAAATCCATAAAAAAAGACCAGAAAAATGAAATAAGCTGCTTCAACAGAGCAACAACATCATCAATGACATCTACACCTTTAATAATAGGAAATACAGCCAGTTGTTGAATAACATATGGATCTCAAATCCATATTCCTAAAATCCAAAGGAGTAATCATCTTTAACACCCATTTCATCGAAACTGCTTACCGGTTCTACTCCATGACTCGTCTATGATTCATAACATTGTTGTTTTTCTCTCGTCTCTCTCCCATTCTCAAAAACCTAGAAAAACCCTATCATCTTCTTTCACCTTTGCTCAGATCTAGTCATTTAGGGGCAAAATCTGAGCAAAGATTACTTGTCTTTAATTTTATTTTGTAGAGTTGATCTTATCTAGGAGTTGTTTCACCATTTTTAATATTTTATTCGTTATCAGGGGGATTCCTTCTTCACCAGTAAAGCAATTTTATCAGCACTTTTGTAATGTTTCTTTCTATAGATTTGTTATTGATTTGGTTTTTTGGATACAAGAACATCAATGATTTCACGGAGGCAAGATCAAGTGCTTCTTAAACAGAATAATAAATCTAGGGCTTTCCGGGATTCTCGCTACACATGGGTTTTTGGAAAAATCACTTTTCTTTAGTAGGAGTATCTTTTTTCCAAGAAGAACATCAATTAAAATGGTCGAATTATGATTTCGAGTACAATTCCTTTTCCAATCTCTCCGTACAAGATTTGGGTGCTAACATTGTAGTTCGCTCTTTCTCTTTGTGATTTATTTACGTTTTGCATCTTTCATTGTATTTTTTCCATGTTTATGAGGAACTTATTATTTTTTAAAACCATCATGTAAATGTTTCTTATAGGAATGAAATACTATGGTTAATTATCAAAATAAAAAAAAAATTACATTGTTGGTTTTACCCTAATAATGAAATATGATCATAAAATTGAAAAAGGATCAAAAAATTAACCCATTTAAAATCTGTATTTATATGATTGAATGCTCATAAAATTGAAAAGGGGATCGAATAGTTAAACCCACTATCGAAATTTGTCTTGATTACGATACAAATTGAGTGAACAATGGGGTGTTGATGTTGGTGGTCCTGATGGTGGCTATGCTGACAGTGGTGGAGGTGCTGCTGATGGCAGTGGTTCTGGTTGTGGTGGTAGTTATGCTGGCAACGGTCGGGGTGTCGGTGGCGGTGCTGTTGCTACTGCTGGATGTCATGGTGTCGGTGATGAATCCAACATGGAAGATATGAAGATTTTGATTGAGTCAATATTTTTCTTTATTAAGAAAATAGGAGGCATGTAGGTGATGTTTTTTTCCTCCTCAAATATGATAATTTTAGTTTAGGCAGAATGCCCAAAAAGGATATTATATAACCCACATTTGGAGGATACTCTCATAAATTGGGTGATACTCAAAAAAAATAAATAAAAAATAATGAAGTAATTTGAAAATCCCCTTATCCAAATAATTTTGGTAATGCCTAAATTACCCTTGAGCATCCCCCAATGTGTTAAGATTAAACTTTAAATGTTTCGATTTTATTTCTTAGTGTTAGTGGAAGAAAAAGAAGGAATTTGAGAGATTTGAGTGATATGAGAGATTCTAGTGAGGAATTTGATATTGGGGACTCCTTGTCTCACCAAATTGAATGTGCTTAGATCGATTTTAATGACTCCAAATTACAACCTTTTGTAGAGAATCAAACTTTCATCCATGAAAATACCCCAAATCAAACCCAAAGGTGCTTACATTTATCTATGTGATTTTCGTGTATTTGATTTTTTTCATTTACAAAGTCACAATCGGCATAGTATTGTGATGAAAACAATACCGACTGTTGATGGATATCGGGCAGAGACATTCACCAAGAGTCGGCATTTATGTCGTTGTTCATGTAATGTCGTCTGGTCGACGGTCGTCATTGTGTTTCTCGAGCATGACGATTGTTGACTCGGCATTGCTTTATATTTTTTCAACTATGTCAACACAACTCAATTTGGTAAAAGATAATTGGTGAGAAGTGGTGTATGTATCAGCATAAAATCTAACCTAAAATTCAATACCTACTTATTCAACCTAATTTCTATTCCGACAAAAAGAATCAATGTTAAACTCATCCAAAATATCTATACATGAAGCTCAGTCGGCATTGAACCCATTATGCAATCAATGCCGACAAAAACATTGTAGCTGAAGAAGTTGTGGAAGAAAAAGAGAAGAAGAAGAAGAGTCGACAGTTGTGAAATTAAGGGGCACCAAAGATGAAACAATTTATTTTATTTTTATGTTTTTTTATTAGGTTAAATGGCAGTATTGATATTTCATCATTTAAAAAAACAACCCCTTAGCCAAAACTCACCCCATGTAAATGTTAGTATCCCCAATATATGAAGCTATCCCCCAAATGTGGATTCATATTATAACCGGTAATCTTAAATTCTTGGTTATTTGAACCGTAGTCATACTTTGCTTGTCTTATAACCCAAGAATTCTCTAAGTTTCTCTCTCCTTTCTGGTTCCTTTTCAAAACCTAAAAAAAAAACTCATCACTCTTAAAGCTTACTGCCCAGACCTAGTCCATTTTCGGCTAGATATGAGTAGGTTTCTTTCTTTTTTTCTTGTTTTTTTAGATAGATACTAGTTTAAGTTGTTGTTTCAATATCCAACTAAAACTGATAGTAATAAACATTCTAGATATCGTATCAGTTTCTAAATTCTGTCGGAATCATCTTGAAAAAACCAAGAGGTATTTTTTTAACCACGAAACACATGAATTTTACTTAAAAGGAATCAGACAGTTTATGCTAGAGAGTTTTCATCAGCAGTAACTGTTGTATTTAACCAAAATGGCATATTCTGCTGCCAAAAAAGTAAAGCTTCTATGGAGTCTGCAACATTGCTGCCTCACGGTGAATAAGAGTACATTTCCACTTGCTAAAAATTCTGTTTACTAGAAAAAGATAACCAAGAGGTAGGCCAATGCTATTTCACGTGTTACCACAGACTAGATTAGCGTGCTACGCACCAGTTTTTTATAACAAATTTTTTGATTTGGTGTGCGCGGGGCCCGCCCCATGACGATATATTTTTGATTTGGTGTCACCATATCCCGTCACGACGCATTAAATAGATGGAGAAAAGATAAGAAATATGTGCGGATTTTATTTAATTTTTTCCTTTTATTTTCGTGAAAAATATGTGTCTCCCCCCAGGCCCATTATGTATTAATTTGGAAAAAAAAGTCTTAATATATTAGGTTCGACTTCCAAATTGGGTTTGAACTTCCATAAAATTCTAAACACGGTAAGTTAAGTTTTGTATTAGATACCATTATAGTGTTCTTAGTTAGTGGCAGGTCCACCCATTAAAGCCCACTAATCAGAGGTCCATAATTAAGAGAAAACATGAAAATGGACCAAATTTTTTAAGCCCAGGTCCTGTACACGTACGGGACAAATTGTACGAAATTTCTAAATACCTAAACTACCCTTCCAATCCTACATATATTAAAGCAGTCTATTTCAAAGTTTCTAAAAAAATTTTCAGCCGATTATTCTTGGGAAAATTCTGCTGTCTTTCTTCTTCTGGATTTGGGACTAGGGTTTCTGAAGATTTCTTCTGCGATTTTTAACAGGTATGTTGCTTAATATTTTCGTTTTCTTATTTCTGCTACAGTTTAATGGAGATAGGTTGTGTTCTGTTTTTTTTTATGATTCTTGTTCGTTTTTATTCAGTTATTTGGTTAGATTGTTAAGTTTTTAGTTTATTTTAGCTTTCGATTTGATTATCTTTCTGTTTTCTTTTCAAAATCAGTTTTGTTTTCACTTTCAGATCGTATTATCCAGCAGTACATATATGACATACTCATTGTTTTTGCTACAGTTTTTGAATCATTATAAGATTTGAATTTTGGATCATGGAGATCGGTTGTGTTCTGTTTGTTTTTTATGAATCTTGTTCGTATTTATTCAGTTATTTGGTTAGATTGTTAAGTTTTTAGCTTATTTTAGTTCGATTTGATTATATTTCTGTTTTCTTTTCAAAATCAGGTTTGTTTTCACTTTCAGATCGTATTATCCAGCAGTACATATATGACATACTCATTGTTTATGCTCCTGGATTCTGTTTCTTGCATAGATCTTTCACTTTTTTTAGTTTGACCCATCAGTACGTATGTGAAATACCGTATTACGTGCTTCGATTCTGCTGTTTCTCCTAGATTCTTAATTATTCTTTGTCATGCAGTTGATTTTGTAGTTCATGAATCTGCAGTACATATATGGCATACTCATAGAAACTGCTCTTAGAATCTGTTTCTTGCATAGATCTCTCACTTTTTTTTAGTTTGACCCATCAGTACGTATGTGAAATACTGTATTTTAATACTGTTACATCTTTGTGACATTTGCAGGTTCAAAACATGTCTGATGGAGAGTGTTCCAATCCGAATACCTACTGCTATGCATACATTTATTATAATCATCATCATTTTGCTGTCAAAGTGCCTGTGATTGCTGACTTTGCTGTGTTTTTGCTCCTTTTTTAGTCTTACCCTTCAGTACTTATGTGAAATACTGTAATATGTCTTTCGATTCTCTTATTTTTCATAGATCTGTCACATGTTGTTGTCATACTGTTGATTTGTAGTTCATGAATCTTCAGTACATATATCGCATACTGATAGGAAGTGCTCCTTGTTATGTTTAAGGAGAAGTGAAGTAGATGCAGGCATACAGTGGAGCTGCAATAATGGGTGCTGCTGTACAACAACCCAATATTTTTACTAAAGGTTCTTCAACTTTTTTCCCCAAGTTGGGTACTACTACTCCGGATAGATTACCTTCTCAAGTTAGGAAGACCCTGAAGTACGTTCAATAATTGATAGTGAGAAGAATCGTCAGTTTAACAGCTTGGAGCTCATTGCTTCAGAGAATTTTACATCTCGCGCAGTGATGGAAGCTATGGGTTCTTGTCTCACAAACAAGTATTCAGAAGGGCTTTCTGGTAAAAGGTAAATATGGTGCTTAATTTTGTATATTTTCCCTGTATTTGTATTGAAATGCATTTGATCATTTCATTCTGCAATGTAGGTATTATGGCGGCAATGAGTACATTGATGAGCTAGAGACACTTTGTCAACAAAGGTCTTTGTTCATGTAACTGGCACAGGGTATGGATCTTCCTCATGGAGGTCACTTGTCACATGGATTTATGACTCCTAAAAGACGGGTATCTGGGACTTCGATTTATTTTGAATCGATGCCCTACCGTCTTGATGAATCAACAGGTGCTGCTCTGCATTCTTATATTGTGTAATGACTATGTGGTCTATTGTTGTTCATTTATAATTCGTTGATAATTTGCATTCATTACCAAATTCACTTGCAGGCCTTATTGATTATGATATGCTTGAGAAAACTGCCACCCTCTTTCGACCAAAACTCATCATTGTTGGTGCTAGTGCTTATCCTCGTGATTTCGATTATCCTCGAATGAGAAAGGTATACACATATATTTTGATTGTCAACAGTTGTTATTCTTAGTGATCAGAGAATCAGACTAGTTAACCCATTACGCACACCTAATTCCCTTTCCTGCTATGTTTCTTGAATATTGCAGATTCTGTTGGGGCTTTTCTCATGATGGATATGGCTCACATAAGTGGTCTCGTTACTACATCTGTACTTGCCGACCCATTTGAATACTGTGATGTTGTAACAACCACCACTCACAAGGTACACCTAGTCACATTCATGAAGTCTGCAAGACTTCAACTACTGACACCAACACAAGCAGCATTTGTTTTTATTGGTTTAGGTTCAAGGGTCCTGTTGTTTACTATGTCTTATGTTTCAATTTGCATTCATTACGAGGTCCCATAGGTGGCATGATTTTCTTCAAGAAAGATCCTGTTCTTTGGGTTGATATGGAATCTGCGATTAACAATGTTGTTTTCCCAGGGTTACAGGTAACTAAAACTGTAGCGGTTATTTGTATTTATCATTGGTTCAACATTATAACATTTTTTAGGTTTGTTACAGTTGTTTTTCGTGTATGAATTGACAGTACATATATGGCATACTGATACAAAACTCTTCTAATTTTGTTTTATTTGAAGTTTTTCCAATTTTTTTGGTTCGATCCATGAGTATGTATGTATAATACTGATAGGAAGTGCTATTTGCTGTGTTTTTGCTCCTTTTTTAGTCTTACCCTTCAGTACTTATGTGAAATACTGTAATATGTCTTTCGATTCTCTTATTTTTCATAGATATGTCACCTGTTGTTGTCATACTGTTGATTTGTAGTTCATGAATCTTCAGTACATATATCACATACTGATAGGAAGTGCTCCTTGTTATGTTTGATTCAGTACGTATATGAAATACTGAAATAGATGCTCTTTGTTACGTTTGATTTAGTACTGGAATTGGATATGGAGATGATCTGGAGCTGCAATTCAGAACTTATTGCAAGAAATGACAGATTTTGAATGATAGGAACAGGAGTTGTTGTTGGTTCAGATTTGCAAGCTTGTGAAATTGGTGGTGGTCTTGATGAAGTTACAAATTGGTTGTGACGTGTGTTTGAAAGAAGGTGTGTTGCAAATGGATTTGGAGGAACATAGAAGGTTGGGTTGCTACATTGTATGATCCTACAATGTATGTGATGTAATACGTTTTCTAATTTATTTATCATTGATTCTTACATATTTGTACTCTACCTGGAAGCAGTGCAGAAAATATGTACTCGAATTTGTAAGCATTCAGATATATAATCGGATTTGTAAGCAGTACGACAGATATGTACTCAAATTTGTAAGCAGTGTAGCAAATATGTACTCGATTTTTTAAGCAGTGTACCATATGTACTCAAATTTGTAAGCAGTGTAGACACACACGTTTGGTAGTAATGGGCATTATGGACATTTCCATGTTTTAATTAATTTTGGACCTCCGGATAAAAAAAAGTTCCGGTTGGACCCTACTATAAATAACTATATGGGCCTAGGACCAAACAAGAAATTTTCCTTTTTTTGTGGTTTGACTGAAGTATTGTCCACCTTAGACGGTGTTACTAAAGTACAGTTAAGTATTTGGTGTAAACATGGTGTAGGAAAATTAATTAGATTAAAACTCTCACGGAAATGTTGTACACCTTCCTTTTTGTTGACGGTGTTACTAACAGACGGTTAAATACTTGATGTAAATGAAATGTATTCCAATTTTCAATATCCCAATTAATAGAGTTATGCTAGGTGGACTTCACCACAACTTCTAAATTATAAAAGGCCTATTTTGACCAATAAAAAGCGAGAATTTCATCACCGTTCAGCGCGAGAGTTTATTTTGCTAAAGCCTTTAAGTGGGAAGATGTTAAAGCCTCTTTAACTTGAACGTTTCCGCTCTACTTCCTTTCGCTCGTGTAAACAGAATGACCCTTCAAGACATGGTAAGCCCGAAGTCTCCAACCTGTCAAGAGCTTGCCTGTTTCGACCAAGAGGCTATTTCACGAGTTACCAAAGATGTTAACGCCTCCTTTTCAAGGCTTAATTGGGGCCCTGGAAAATAATTGGGGGCCTCATCAATTTTGTTTGCACCCCAAAACTTTCAGGGCGTATCAATAGTAAAGTGAAAATACTGTTTTACCCTTTATTTTTTAATTAAAATTTCAAAATCAAAATCAAAACTTTAAAATCAAAATCAATTTTTTTTTCGATTTTTATGTTTGCAAAAAAAAATTCCGGCTCAAATTTGTATGAAAAGTCGTCATGGAATTTTTTAAAAATTAACGACCCTCAATAGTTGTCATTGTTTTAGTGACGACTCTAAACAGTCGTTATTGTTCCAAAAAGACTCTCGGGAGTCGTCATTGTTTCAGTGACGACTCTAAACAGTCGTTATTGCTTATAAAAGAGTCGTTATCTTCTTTAAAGATTCATTAATGGCGGAATACATTAAAGGGTCGTCATATGCGTAGTTGAACATTAACGACTGTCCAGAGTCTGTCACTAAAACAATGACGACTATTGAGGGTTGTTTTTGGAACAATAACGACTGTTTAGAGTCGTCACTGAAACAATGACGACTCTTGAGGGTCGTTAATTTTTAAAAAATTTCATGACGACTTTTCATACAAATTTGAACGGATTTTCTTTTTGCAAACATAAAATTTGAAAAGAAAAATTTGATTTTGATTTTAAAATTTTGTACTAATTAAGTGAGATTACCATTAATTAAGTGACCCAAATTAGGATTACGCATTACCAAAATATTCGGATAAGGGATGACCCAAATTAGGATTGAGTGACCTTTTTTATCCTTTAGTGGGAGGCCCCCAATTACTTTGCAGGGCCCCAATTTTTCTTTCCTCCTTTTACTTGAACGTTTTAGTTATGCAGCTTATGCTTCCTTTAGCTCGTGTAAATTGAGTCACCCTTGGTCAACCAAAATTAAAGTCAACGAGGTTTGACCTTGGTGTCCGACCTGTTAAGAGCTTGCCTGTTTTTAGAAACGAGTTCATCAGACAAATTACAGCGGCTAGAAAACGCATTACAACTGGATCAATATTTAGAAGCTGTAAAAACTTGGGAGTGAAGGTTTTATATCTATATAAATAATCATCTCAAGTGGTTCGCTGTTACTACTAGATAAGTCTCAGTTAAAGCCGACGCCCTTACTTGTTCTTTCCTGTTCTTCTTCAACACTCTGTGAAAGTTTTTTTCTTTTTCATTCAGAAGTAGAAATTGAAGATTGAAGAAAGAAATTATGGATTTTTTGAATCAGTAAAAGGTAGAATCATCTTTTTGTGAGGGGAATGGTAAGCAACAGAAGATTTTTGAGACTTTAGAGAAGAAATTTCATGAATTAAGAACTCTGTGTGATGTTACTTCTGGGGATGGAATGGTTAGTATACTACCTGAATGTCAAGAGATTGTGGATGATTACATTAATTATGATCCAAAAACAGCAGGGAAAAGAAAGAGGGATACTGATGAAGAAGCTGTTGATTCTGATCAATGTGTGAATGACAACAAGATGAGGAGATTGTGCAACGTTGATCAGGAGTTGGGTGATTTATCTGTTGAAGAGATTGAAAAGATTGAAAGGAATTTGGATGCCATGTTTGGTATGATTTCAGAGAAGTTAATGGAGGAGAATAAATCAATGGCACAGGGTTGTAATGAAGATGATAGGGTTAAGATGCCTCTTCCACTTTCATCATCTATGGATTTTTTCAATTATAACGAGTTTGATTATAGTTTTAACCAAGATGAGTGGCTTAATCTTCCTGCGCCAACTACTACTACTGATGATGCTATGGTTATGATGAATAAATTCCCCCCTCTACCACTCTCATCATCTATGGATTTTTTCAATTATAACAAGTTCGATCAAGAGGAGTGGCTTAATCTTCCTGGGCTAACTAATACTACTACTACGGATGATGCTATCGCGTTAGCGCCTTTTCCTGCCGTGATCGACTTGAAGCCACTGCAGTATTACTATGCAGGTTTAATTCATTGATACGATGAAGTGCTGAAGAAGACTAGTGCTGACTGCTAAGTTGTTCTATTCTTTTGATTTTTGTTATCTATGTAGTGTAATAATGTAGATGCACTGAATGTTGAATTTGCAGTGTGTTCATAAATTTCATTTATATGTGCAGTGTAATTCTTTTGATTCTAGCATGTCCTAGTAGTTCATGAATATATTAGCCTTTTCAGTCTGATCTCTCCTATGATATCTATCAAATTCCTGCATTTAGCCAATATCTCAGAAAGATAATGAAATATTGAGATTTTCCGGCAATTTAATTGTTCCCACATCCATCTGACAGGTTCAAGGTAAGCATTTGCATTCCACTAGATAACCAAAACAAAAAGCATGACATACTATCAAGTCCTGCACAAGCTTACAAGGACAATTACTCATGATCTGACTTGGTCAGCGTGAGAATAGTACTTGTTCAGGATTTTTATTAAAATGAAAATGGATAAGAAAACACAGGACTCGGTTTAGCTTTTATAAGAGACAGGAGACAGAGACAGAAGTCACTAACAGAAAGAAGAATAGAACAGATGACCATTCAACCAATTTCAACAGACTTGTCATACATCATCTGGTTGACTCAGACTCTTAACAAACTGAGCAAAAACACAATTGAATGGACAAATTTAAAACAACACAAAAGAAGAAAATTCTTCAGTTAATAATACTCCCCCTCAAGCTAAGTAGAAGTAGGATGCATAAGCTTGGACTGAAGACTGGTGAAGTAAGTCCTTTAGTAACGATATATGCCACCACCTGCAAATGAGAAGGAACGATGCTGATCTCAACATAACCAGCAGCCACCAAATCCCCGACATAGTGATAATCCAACTCGATATGTTGGGAACTTGCATGAAAAACTGGTGTTATCACGGAACAGCTGAAAAAAATTTGAATAACTGATGTTCAACTCAGCTAACAAGTAGGAAATCCATAGTACTTCTGAAGCAAGCAAAGCTAAGGCCTTATACTCTGCTTCTGAAGAAGAGTTAGCAACAGTTGGCAACCTTTTAGACCTCCAAGCTACTAAGGAATGACCCAAAAATACACAATACCCAGCAGCGGATTTTCTGGGGTCAGAGCATCCAGCTCAGTCTGAATTGGAAAACCCAGATAAAGCAAAATCACCAGCAGCCAGTTTGATTCCACAACCAATTGAATCTTCAAGAAACCTCAGACATTTCCAAACTAAAACCATATGACTTCTCCTAAAACTCAACTGACCTGCTTCACTCACAGCAAAAGACAAAGTTTTAGCAACAGGAAAAAGTTTCCCTAAAATCTACACCTTCCTCCTGATGGAATCCTTTAGCCACTAACCTGGCCTTGAACCCATCAACTATCAGCTTTAAGTTTTTCCTTGTACACCACATCCAAGTACATCTATAGAAGAAGAATTTGGAACCAACATCCATTTCTGATTGGTGTGTACATTCTGAAATTCTTGTGACATAGCCTCTACCCATTTAGGATCCTTAGAAACGGTTTTATCTGTTTTTAGCTCAACAGGATATCTAGAAGCAAAATGAGGAACAAAAACTGTAGTAAGGCCTTAGCTTTTCTAGTACCATATCTAGACCTAGTGACAATGGTAGTGGCACTACCAGTAAGTATATGGAGCTATTGGTACATTGAGTAGCTGAACAATGTCTGGAGCTGAAGGTAATCTGGCTACTTGAGGAATATGAATAGGTATTTCTGGCATATTAGATAGAGATTGTAAAGTAGTAGGTAAAAAGAATTCTGGAAATGAAATGATAGCTAAATCAATTGGTAAAGTAGATGAAGGAATTGAGACTGCAGTCGGAAAAGGAAAAAGATTCTCATTCAACGGCCACATGTCTAGAGACATAGACCTTCTTGGTAGCCAAATCAAAACACCTGTATCGTTTATGCCACAGACTATATCCTAAAAACACACACAAAGTGGTTAGGGACTCAACTTATCTTTAGTGCAAGGAACAAAGTTTGGGTAACAAGCACATACATACGCTTTAAAAAGGAATAATCTGGTTGCTTAAACAAATCTCAAAAGGTGATTCATAACCAAGTAATTTAGGAGTTCTATTAATGAGATATGCTGCAGTGAGGAATGATTATTTCCAGAAGGATTTAGGTAAAATGCTTGAAAAGAAATTGTTTTACCTACTTCACTCACATGTCTATGTTTCTTCTAAGCTAGGCCATTTTATTGTTGAGTATTTGGGCAGAGCAAGAGCATGAAATGACTATACCACATCCATCTATGAACTCTCTGAATTTCACTTAAACTAGTTCACAAGCACCATCTGACTGAAACATCTCAATTGTGCAGCTAAACAAATTCTCAGTTGTTGCTTTAAAATGTTGGGAACAATCTAAAGCATCTGTTTTTAAGCTTCATAAGATATAACCAATTATACCTACTAAAATGATCAATAATAAGAATGTAGTACCTATAGGCTATAGCCAGCGAAGACGAAGTAGAAGTAGGTCCCCGTGCATCACAATGAACCAATTGCAGAGGTGCAGAAGTAGTTCTATTTAAAGTTGAGAAAGGTAACCTTTTGTGCTTACCTAACTGACATGAGTGGCACAATCCATCCTGAGAAGAAGAAAATGATAATTAGATTCAGTTTTTACATTAACCCAATACATCAAAACAACTGGTAAGAACCCTCTAAAGATGGGAAATGAAAGCTTCCCTCTTGAAGCTGTGAGCAGCCTTGAGAGTGACATTGGCTTTGGTGTTAATAACAAGCTCTTTAATCTCTATCAGGCATTTAATCAAACAATTAAGGTTCTAACTGAATCTGTTCCACAATGAAAATTAATGACTGGAATCTTCAGTAATACGAAACCCCATGATACCCAGTCAGTATTGTATATGTTGCAGACTTGAAGAGAATACAATATGAATGAGCAGCCACAGCAAACAAATGCTTCACACAAGATGAGAATTCAGAAACAAATTTATCATGATATCATCATCTAAGTGAATAATCGAACCTTTTGAATTCCTCCGTCTCCAATTTGGGTTTCCTGAGATGAGAGTATTGTTGGTGCCAGTAAGGAGTTTCGAATCGAGTCTGGGGTTTGAACGACGAAAGAAGAAGAGAAACATTCATTTCTTTTTTTATTTTTTCAAAAGGATCCTATAGGGAATATATAAAAAGATGGTAATTTTTTTGATTTTTATTTCTTAGTCCTGCTTACTACCTCCTTACGATCTTAATATAAAAGGTGTGGAGCCACTCCACTCATTGCCAATTGGTTTTGAGTTGGAAGCCCACGCAGTTCTATCAGCGTCCATAAATTTGTGAAGATATTATATGCCATAGGGAATATATATGACCTTATAATCACGCCTTAGATGAAATTCAAATTCTTATGACTCAGAAAGTCAAAGAGAAAATTACGGCCGCACTAATGGAAGTTTCCGGTACGAAAGTGCGGTTTGGCGGTTCTCAAATCTCAACTCTGAAAGTCTCTGATCAATTGTGAGGTAATCTTTTAATTGATTTTTTTTTTTGCTTTGTTTTTGTTTTGTTTTATTCGTTAAAATTAATTTCTAGAAATTCCATGTTTTATATTTGCAGCCATAAGCATACCTTATTGGACAATGAGCACCTCATTCATATATTGCTTTGTAGCTCTCCCATTCTTGAAGAGTTGAGTGTGAGAGTGTCTCTTTGGAAAATACAACACCTAAATATTTTTGGTTCTAATCTGAAGCGGGTGTTCATTAAAAGTGCAATGCATAAGTATTTCGATATCCAGATCAATGCACCAAATTTACAGTCATTCAAATACTCTTCAATGCTTTCACGGGATTTTGTTTGGCAAAATTTCTCAACATTGCTTGATGCAGAAATTATCCTATCATGCTACGCGGGTAATGGGGAAACAGGTGATAAACTTTGTCATTTAGTAACCAAACTGTTCAAATGTGTTTCTCATGTGAAGTATCTAACAGTATCCGAGTATGGTCTAAATTTTCTTACCTTTCAAGATCATTTCCTGAAGAGTTTGTCTCCATTTTATAACTTGATTCGTTTGGAAGTAACGACTGCAGCTTCACATATTGGATATGGATTGGATGATGAGGTTATTCTTCCATGTTGGAGTGTTGAAACACTACTCAAGTTTCTCCATGTCTCACCAAATCTGGAGTCACTCATCTTTCTTGATGGATTTTGTGACTATGGATCTTACCCATCTTATGATTGGTCGCTAGATTTGCTTCCTCACTGTTTGTTGCAGCATCTCAAGTCTATTGAGTTTCGTGGGTGTTTCTGGAACCAGGCCGAGAAGGATCTGGTAAGATTGTTTCTGAAGAATGCAAAAGTTTTACAGACGGTAAGACTTACTATTTCGGGTCAGTCATCTTATTTCTCAAAGAAGTCAAACTATAAAAAGAAAGTTTTGAATGAGATATAGCATTGTTTCCAAGAGGCTCAGTCGACTGTGTACTTCAAGTCTCTTGAAACATTTAAAGGATTACCTGGTCTGTTGAAGCTTTGAGTGTTGACGACGGAGAAACAACATATCCACCAGGTCTCTTCAAGATGGGCAGCAGAATTGTTTACTTCAGTTGGTTCGTTGCTGCTGTGGTACTGCTTCTTTTCAGTATTTTGTGTTTCTTTTGTCTTTTTTTGGATTATGAATTTCATTTAAGGAACTGCTAGATCCCTGGTGATTTTGTTCCATGTTTAACTCCTTGATGCTAAAAACAGCTCGCCATTTAAGGAGGCAATGTCAGTACCATTTTAATTTGAGCATTTTTGTCAGATAGTTCATGCCATGATAATTTAGACATCTTACTCTAAGGTTCATACATTTTGCTACCCTTAAATATGAAACACTGCAGAGCTTGATTGAGATCTAATACCATGAAATAGTAGCAGAATTATCAGCAAGTAGTCATCTCATTATTCTGAAAAACATTGATAGTAAACACAAATTTTGACTGGTTTGTCTTACTAAACACGGGACAACAAATGTGTTTCCACCTTTCAGGTGCCTGGACTCGACAAGCTTAGCTTAGCTACAACTTCCCCTCCTGCATGGATTCCAAGTTCTATTGTTACTGGAATTTCACATTTTCTATCTGACATTACCAAGCTTCATACTGCTGCAAAATAGTCCAGAGTTCTGATCTATTAATACCTACAAATTGTGTTTGAGTTGTGTCACATGACATGTGTTGTTAGAAGTAACTAGGTAGTAAGATGTACGTACAGTCTAAGCAATTGTCAGATTACAGGGTAGTAAGATGTACAGTCTAAGCAATATACGAAACCTTAAGTAATTTGTATTCCGTCTGTGGAAATCGAACCCACGACCTTATGGCAAAAAGCCATACGCTCTACCAACTGAGCTAAGACGGCAAGAGATGAATTCAAAACTAATGCTACACCTCGTGGTTAGTAAGTTCGCGAATTATACTCGATCCGTACGTATCAGCCGTATAACTGAAATCTCGACTTACATTCGCGAATTTCCAACTCAAAACAAATTATACGCGTATTTACGAATTACCGAATCATACGGCTCGTATAATATTTTGCCATATCATCACTAAATTATCATTTTTTATTATATTTTTGACTTTTAAAATTTTACATATACCAATCTGATTCCAATACCACCAACATACATGTTATTTGCTAATTGTAATTCATATATCATATATATAGTTTATGTCAACTATTAAATTACTGTATCTAAGGAGGGATTATATTAAAAATGATTTTTTAACAGGTTAACATATACCGAATTTTGTACGCCGGATACATATCTCTAAAACGAATTATACACGTAGTATGCCGTTCCGTATTACTGTCGAATTACAAACCGTTGACCGCATTTTTGACCGAATTTGAATTTTACAAATCCGTATAATACTCGTACATATCCAGTTCCGAACGTCTCAATAAAAAAAATACTAGTGGGTCATGGACTTGCTTTTATTCTCTTTGTTCACGATATAGACTCCATTAAAAGTACCACTTTGAAATGTTCAATTTGGTAATCATAACCAAATCCAGATTCTACATACTTCCTACTTCGATCCTTTGATGCACCAGGTGGATTTAGTACTCTCTTACATTTGTTGGTACATGCGTTTCATAACATAAGAACACACGAGTGAGACTTATTAGAATGCCTTAACAAACACTACACCAAATCCAGGTTTTTGTCACAGAGCATATCTGTCACTGATTAAATTTGTAACACACGAAACGCGTTGCAGAAACGCTGTGATATTAATCAACTGTTTTTTCTGTGACAATTATTGATTAAAGTCACACTTATCAACCGTTAGATGGCTAAAAAGTAACGATTTCCCTAATTTTGAAGTGGCAACACGTGCCAATTTGTCACAATAAAATTCCAACAGTTATAGGTGTGGGTGTATTTTACAACGATTCAGTAGAGGATACGTGTCCCTTTTTGTTACCTTTACAGTAACACCTGTAAGTGTGACCTATTGCTTTAACAAATCTTTGAGTGACACGTGGCGTCCTCTTACCTGAACACTGGGATGATGACATGTGTTTTCTTTGGCTAACACCTTTTGTTACAATTATTTCAGTGACAATTTTTTAAATTACAATTAAGAAGTCCAGATCCATTATTACGGGCCTGGACTTCTAGTTTACAGGCCTGCAACACAATTTATCCAGAAACACAGGCCTGCCATACAATGAAACCTGAAATACAGGCCTGTAATTTCTCAGTCCGCGAACTATCCACATTTTAACACTCATACATACATTGCTGAAACACAAGTACAAAAGTCTATTCATTATGATATTTAACCAAAAACAAAAAATTGTTCTATTCATTATGAAATTTAACCAACAATTCAAAGCCAACACTCGTGAGCTGCTACGCCCAAATAAAAAACAAGCTTAACTTCTCAATAGATACAAGAAGTTGCAAGAGAATAAACATATACAAATGAATCAATATGATTGTCATCATACCATATGAGCATAGACAAAGTTATCATTTCAAGTAATTCCAGCGTAGGCATCAAATACGCATGACCTGTCCAGTAATAAAAATTGAACATGTTAATGACACAAGTGTTGGAGTTTCATGGGTTGAAAGAGAAGTAGAAAGAAAAACAGAATAAAGAAATATAAAGAACTACATTATTATCATCGATCTCTCTTCATAAACTCCAAATTACAGCTTAGCTATATAAAGCAAATCATAGACTAAGTGGCATTTCACTTCCCACGACTACCACTTCCTAAAGTGTAGGTAAACAGACTCAACATTAACACCTATGGTTCATCATCACGTCCTGTAAACAAGAAAGACTAAAACTAATTCAACACTTCAGTTCTACATATAGCAGGAACAATATGGTGGTTATAGGTAGTTAATGGACAAAGAAAATAAGACAAGAAACTAACTACTGTGGAGATAGAAACTATTCAAGGAGCTTATTCTAGTTCTGGATCACATGGTGTATACAACAAATCTTTACAAACAACCACAGTCTAATATATTTAGCTTGATATATAAAATTGAAATAAGTAACACTGAGTCTACGATCACCTTATATGCCGAAGCAGTAACAAAGAACTCGTCCTTGGGTACAAATTTGACACTGGGAACCTACGAAAAAGAACACGGCTTCAGTACCACAATTATATTATCAAACATGAAAGAGCTTGATAAAAGGATGCCTAGTGAGGAATAAGACCTTCGAATGGCCATTTAGTGTAGACAAAATCTTCCCAGATGTGCGGTCCAAAACAATAGCATTTGTGTCAACCCCTCCGGTTGCAATGATATCCTGCTAGTCAATAAAGGGGATGATCAGAAAGTTTGGATTCATAACTACACGAGGATTCCAAAAGTAGAGGCCAGTGAAATGAATGTAACATTATGCAAGGTCCAAAAACAGCATGGCACTACGGCAACTTATAGTTGTACCTTGGATGGATGTATATCAACGAACAAAATGCCAGGTCTGTTAGTTTTGTGAAGGGATGTCTGGAAAGCTGGGTGTACCTCTCAAGGGCATCGACAGGAGCCAATGCGGAAGGAATCTGGAAACAAACAAAACGAACAATTAATAGTGTGAAAGCGGGATAGTGAACTTCTAACTACGCCTTTTGAAGCAAAACAATCTGGAGTCTTGCTAAGAACATTGAAACCAATACCTGAAATAGTTAACATCAGGATACTATATTTATTAAGGAGTAAAGGAAAAAAAACTACTATAGAAGTAATGGATGCTTACAGTTGTTGACGACAAGGCAAATCACTCAGTCCAGTGATCTTATATTCCGAATTTGAGGGACTAACCTTAACCCTTACATTTTTAAGGGTTCACTTATCCTGTCAACAATAAAACATATGCCAAGTTTGAAGAAAAATTACGTTTACCTTGTCCCAGTTAATTTGGTTTGGATGATTCACATTTTGATTGCCCAATAAAAAATCAATTACAGGTCTTGGCCATATTATCATGGTAGTAGACACATCTGCAGTAAATTCGAAGTGATTAAAATGAGCCCCAATAATACATTAGATTTGCAGCACCAAGAGAATAAGGAATGCTTACCAATATTCAGAGATAATCCACCTTGAGTGGTCCTAAAACTGGAATGAAAACCTCTACATCCATGGACTCCACCACCCAAATCAACAAAGTTCTGTGGCTCATTGTGGAAGAACAACTGACGGACAAGTAGACAACCCCTGCAATTAAGCAAAGCATCAGATGAAATACTTGTATAGCAAACACAAAACCGCTTAAAAATTAAATAAAAAGATTCACTTACTGTCTTGCTGCATGCTGTCATAAGACTATATCTAAAACTCCGAGAGCTTCTTGTGAGTTTTCAGTTTGACCACGTAATGCATTTGCTATGGCCTGCATAGGGATCTTGGCAGCAAAACTTATCTCTACCTTGAAACTCTTTGTCTGGCAAGGACGCCTAGACCTTGGACTACCTCCGTCACCAGATTCGCATTCACATTCCCATTAGCAGCAGTTCTAAATTAAGAGACTTGAATTAATAATAATGCAGCAGAATGAAGAGAGAACAATTCACCGCAGTCCAGCATTACATAAAAGAATACCTGTTAGATGAGGCCTCTTCAAGCACAACAGTGAACTCAAGTTTGTTAGTAATTAGACTCTTTTCCGGATCATAAAAAAATGGTTCCCAGCCAACTCGGTATCATAGGCCTCTTTCACTCGATCTATCACTTCCCTACCAATGCCTTTTCCATCCACAGATCGACCATCTTCGTAAAACAGGGTAACCTAAACCACAAGAAACGAGGGGCAGTCATTATGGGTTTTATCTTTCAAAGCACATTACTGGCATAGAATATGCAAATTCATACACAGTAGTAGTGGTAGAGAAATCGCAAATGAACTCAAACAGGAAGAAAATAGACCTAACAAAAGAGGTGCAAGGACATTACCAAACCCTTCTCCAGATTTTCTTTTCCTGCAATACTGAAAATACACAAGCACAAGAAACGGATCAATTAAGCACACTCATTACAATACTAAGTGGGATAGTCACATGACTATATAGTATATACATTCAGCTATGGACATATACCAACAACTGCTTTTTGGATACCATCAGCCACTTATTTGAAACCCTTGATTCGAAAAATCAGATCCAAACAAAAAAAGTAAAAGAAAAAAGAAGTAATGAAAAGTATGTACAGCTTGACAAAATCAGATCAATAATCACCCATAAAGATCATCTGGGTTGTGCCAAAAAAAAATTAATAAAATCTAAAACCCTTAGATTCATAAAATTTGAAAACAATAAAAGAAAAAAATCAGTAATGAAAAACAACCTTCACTAAGTAACAACATAGTAACAACACAGTACAACAATTAACCCTAAAGATCATCTGGGTTGTGCCAAAAAATCAACGAAATCTGAAACCCTCGATTCACAAAATTAGATCCAAACAAAAACAGTAAAAGGAAAAAAAAATCAACATACCTGTAAACGAAGATTATGAAATTAGAGAAATGGGTTTTGCTCTCTATCTTGATTTCGAGATTGACTTGAAGAGATTTGATGGGAAAAAGAAGATGTCTATCCAAACCCTTAAAAATTAAAAACGCAAACAATACCATAATCGTTGATCTAAGTAAGTATTACGTACAGAGATAGTGAGAGTGAAGGTATTCGGTGGTGGTGATTACTGATTAGAGAATGAACGAAGGTGGATGAGTTATTCTGAGTTAGGGTTTTATTCTTTTGGAGGCGGAACATTAGATTGAAAGAGGAGAGGAAAGTGAAAATGAAAATGAAGTGAGAGAAAAAAAAGAAAGATGTTTTATCTAAAAGGCTTTGGACACCAAATACAACTGGAATTGGATGCTTTCACATATAAAACAACAATTTTACAAGGTTTATGAAACTCCCAATAATCAACGACACCAAATTTCCGTTGCCTTATGTCAGGCCTTGCGTCTATTGTTGCCGTCCAAGACTCTAATGCGACGACTAGCTAGGGTTGCTGTCTTTTGGAGCTGTGACCTAATCTCTTTGATTGTAAGATCAGGATATCGCACAGACCATAGGAATACTAACTGTGACACAATTTCTATCTTCATTTCAGGTGATATTTACCATTAGAGGGGACCCTGAAATACTTGAAGCAGTTCTTAACACCTATGGAGACTAAATGAGGAGTAACTGCACTTTTTCAAAGCAATATAACAATGACTGTAGGATAGGTATGATCACCTGTACTTTGTTGTGATATAAGACGAGTGTTTCGTATTCAGATTTCCTATGCTTTAGCTTCATATGAAGCTTTCACCTGCAACACCAGTTAACAAAACAGTCAAATGTTGGAGCCTAGTTAACTTCCTTTAGATGCAAAACAAAGTGCATTCTAGCTATTTTCGGTGTGTCCTAGTTAAATACATCATCACCATCACTAGTTTTTCTGATACACCAACTAATCCAGGCCACTATTTCTCTACTGGGAATTTGAGTTCTCTTGGTGTTATTCTTCTTTGCCAGGTCTAGTAATTTGCCAAATAACATGCCTTTAAAAAGTTTGCTAAATCCTCTATAGTCCATGGTGATTTTCTATCAAAGCTCAGTAAGTTACAGCTTATTCATCATTGCATCCACATCTATAAACTTCTTGGACAAATAACTTTCAAGACAATAATCTATATGGACACCAGCTCAGTTCTACTAAACATGCAATTGATGAAGAACAGAGCTTCAGCTCCAACATAAATTTATCCAAACATTTTTTGTTTAGATAAAAATTACTATCTGTGCATCTCATAGTAATTAAGAAACTCAATTCTGTAATCAATTAGTTTAAATCTAACCCACATCAGAAAGTCAGTTCTTTAATCAATCTAAACATTCAAAATACCCTCTAATCACTACACCATTTTAAGGTTTCAGCAACCCAGAGTAGCAACAACACTAGTGCCGTTGCGAAATTTTTGTTGCTAATTTCCATTGCTAATATTTCGCAACTGCATGTTGTTGTTGCTAATTTCGCAACCGCGAGATTTCTGTTGCGAATAGAAACTGCTAGTTGTTCGTGCATGCGAAGCGCGCATGTGGTCGGGAACACTTTGACTTGTTTTTACGCCCAAGTCAAAGTTTGGTCAAGTCCTCTTCTTCTTTTTTCCACCCCTTCAGCCTTATCCGCCTTTTCTATCATCCCTTAGAGTTTTCTCAGCCACATTTTTCTTTCATCCTCTTTCTTCTTCGAGCTGCAGCTCTGAAGAAGCCTAGTTCAACTACAACTTCAAACCCTTATAACCAGATTGATCACAGGACCACCATCAATTTCTTCACTTCATCTCAGATTCAAAAGCAAACCCTAGTCTCTTCTTTAACTGAATTCTTCTTAATCAAGAGTACAAAGTCATCAGAATCATCTTCAGATCCCTTTTCACAAAATCGATTGAAGCACAACAACCCTAGTTCGATCTGCATGTAATAATCATTCTGTTCTGTGTATATGTTGGTTTTAGGTTTATGTTTGCTAATGGATTTTAGTTGGAATTTTTGTTGCAGTTAGAAGCATCGATATGAGATTTAAGGGCATTTATTAGACTTTGAAGCATCGATATGAGGTAATAAGGTCATCTTTTTGTTCTAGTTTTATGATTTGGTTTCAATTTTAGGTTTGGTTGTCTATGAGATTTGGGTTTTTATTATTTTCGATTTTGAATGGTTCTCACCTGGGTATGGAACTAAGAGATCATGATAATCTTCAGTCTTATTCATCTCCGTTTATTTAAAAAACTTATACCCAATCTTCTCTGCAGTTAGGGTTTTTTTTCAATTTACTGTCTAATGTAATTTTCCTGGATCAGTTATGTTAAAACTTATACCTAATCTTGATTTCTTTTATGTTTCTTCATTAATGGTGATTTCTGAATGACATATACTTTCATGGGTTTGCGACCTATAATGGTGATTGCTTTTATGTTTTCCAAATCCAACTTCAATGATTCAGATATCTACTGTTACCATTTAAACTTCAAATGAAATAATTGTAATTGCAGGACCTATTTGAACTAGCGAAATTTGTTACTATAGAAGATGCAGTAAATATATTAACTTGGATTTGAACTTGCTCCTCGTAGGCAGATAAAATTGGGTTTCACATTCTATTTCCCAGTAAGGAAGAGCATCAATTGCATCTGGAACTCCTATTAATTGGAAATCGCATATGCCATAATTTAGTTAAGGTAAAATTTTGTAGCCTTCTTTTTAGTTCTTCCCATTTTCATTTGTAATTGCTTTTTCTTTTTTCTCACATGTCAAGACTCTAGCTAGTTCATTTCTCACTGATATATTAAGGTTTCTAAACCCTTTGTTTTCTACCAGGACCTGAGAACGATGAACAAGGGAAGCCATGTACGTAGGTTTACAGTTGCATGAATTTCAGCTGAAAATTTCCCTTTGTTATTATTTTACAATTCATATATATATTTATTAGATTATTATGTCGTTATCACGTTGGTATATCATCGACTAGGCCCCGTTGATTCAGACTAAGGAGGCCTTATTCTTCTTACACTAAATTTGTATTTGGTTTTAATTTGTACTTCTATAAGTTAATGCTTCTCATTACATATGTATTACCATTGCAGTGATTTTAAGGTTAGCATTGCCTCTGAAAGTTGTTGATGGTGCGGATCCAAGGGAAAAGATTAACCAGCAAAAAACTGTTATAATGCACAAGAAGCAGTAAGTGTTCTTACATATACAGTAGTAGCAAATAAATTTACAATCAAAATTGATGCCAACTTAAAATAGGTATAAGATCTCTTATGTCCCTAAGATAGCCCTATACTTTCTAGTACTTTGTGAGTTTGATTAACTTCGTGGAATGTTTGTTAGTTTAAACTTCATTTCACCTTAAACTTCATGAATTCGAGACTTCATTTCACCTTTATATTCCTCCACTAAAAGGAATACAAAATCCTTTGAATTGTTGTTGGTATTGGAGGTAACCTCATGGTTCCCAAGACCTTTAAGTTATTCTTGGAGTTGGTGCTAGTAGTGACGAAGCCAAAAGAAGCCAGGGGAAATTTGGTTCTTGCTGGCATAGCCTTTTTGTTGTTGGAGGTGGTGGCTGGTTTTAGTAGTAATGATAAACCCAGGGTAAATTTCCATGGCACCCAACTTGTTAGCGGTGGGTAGTGACTTATTGATTTTATCAATCTTATTGCTCTTGTTGTTGATGTATCGTGTGTATATGGATAGTTGAAGTATTGGCAATCGTACTATGTGTCCCTACCTCTCACATGCTGTTACACTTCACGTTTATTCATTTATTTGATGACTTTCTTATTTAACAAAATAATCCACTGACTTTGAGCTGCGTTTTGGGTGCAGAGTAGCCAAAGCAAGGTACTTGCAACAGATGCTTGTGTATAAACATGCTAAATTGCAGTTAGTGCATCTGAGGCAGGAAAGATCGCATGTAATCTTCTTTACTTATTTGTGTTTTTTGTTATGAAGGTAATGTTATTTATTGAGTTAGAAGAGCTTAATATGACACCTAGTGTGAATTATTAATGTGATGCTTCATCTTTTTGTATAGTTTCACAAATATAAACGCTTGTGTTGCCTTTATGTTTGTATCCAATGCTATGAGATCTGGGAATCTTGGTAGTGGGAAAAAACCTGGCATTTGAAACACAAGTAAGTGATTAGAAATTATTGGTTATATTTCCCTTCTCGATTTTTCCATCTCATTGCAATGGCATCCAACTTGTTGGCGGTGGGTAGTGACTTATTACTTTTATCAATCTTATTGCTCTCGTTGTTGATGTATCGTGTGTATATAGATAAATGAAGTATTGGAAATCGTACTATGAGGCCCTGCCTCTCACATGCGAACAGAACAGAAAACCAGGATAATTGGCTCTCAATATGTGAATGTGTTGCGTAGTTCTCATTTTCCCAGGTACGGTGGGGTATCTCCAATGTGGCTGATTGATTGCATTTCCAGGATGAACATGATGAAGTGACTTCTAAAAAGTAATAGCTTGGGGCTTTAGATAAAAAAAGTAAAGGACTTAACTCAGTCACTCATTTCCTCCTGTAAGATCACAATACAACCGAGCTCCAATGATGTAGTTGAATTGGTGAATGATTATTTAAAGAGAAAGCTAGCAGATTTGTTCGCCAGGACTTACAGGTACGTACTAATCCATCGTTACTGATATGATTTCACCACAATGTTAAACTAACTTATTTAACTTGGTGTATTTATTTTTATGGCTTTACCTTCAGTTCTGGGAAGTGGTTGGTTTTGAGAGAAAGACTTCTCAGTATGACCTTCTGCTCAACTACCGTGATTTCCTCCATCAAAGGTTGTTGCCTTTTCTCCTATCTATGACTAATTATTTTAAATAATAATTTTTCTTGATATATATATTGAACCCTTTCTTCGTGGCTGGAAGGTTTAGCATAGATGGTTGTCCATCATCAAGTACAGTAGCAACAATCAAATTGATTGATGTGAATATTATGAAGGTAATGCTATTTATTGATTTAGAAGAGGTTAATACGACGCTTGATGTGAATTATTCATGCGATGTTGCCTTTACGTTTGTATCCAATGCTATGAGATCTCAGAATCTTGGTAGTGGAAAAAACCTGACATTTGAAACACAATCAAGTGATTAGAAACTATTGGTTATTGTTCTTTTTCTTCCATCTTGTTGGGAATATCTTTAACCTGGAACCGTCTCATATAAGCAACGTATCTTTTTATGCTTACAATTTGCTCTTCATGTGTGGATTGTGTATAATGCTGTTTGAGCGATGGACTCGCCTGTCAATAGCTTAGTTGCATGATATTTTACATAGTTGTTTCTTCTCCCCTGTTGTTTTTTTAACTGGAATGAACTTCTGGCAACTGTATTCCTAAACTGAATTTTTATGCTGCAGTTAACTAGTCTCCTTCTGAGCAATCTTCTAGATGTGGTTGAGGAGGCATACTTGATACATGTAGAGCTTGATAATGTGATTAAAACAAGTTTCCGTTAGCTCAGAGGTAAAAAAGTTTCTTTCGTTCTCTTTCACAAGCTATATATTATGCATATATTGTTTAATCTAGCTTTAGCACCTTTAGCATTTCCACTTTCAGCTCAACAATGGTTGATTTTTTTCCGAAACCTACTCTTAGTTGTGAATCGTGTTGTTTGTCCTACGTAATAATAGTCCCTAGTGCCGCCACGTTGACACGTCAACAAAAGAAGTCTAAATGTGTAATGCCTAAACTAGAATATGATTTAAAGTTCTTGCATATCCCCAGAAGGTCTCCCTTTTTCACATTTACATATATCAGCATAGTTGTGCACAATTTAACTTTGGCTTATGTGACAGTTGACCAACTTGATTTGCAACTTCAATTTATTGATTTCAAAGTGACTCTAACTCTTGATATGACTTCTCTGAAAATGTATGTTCTGATCTACTCTACTTTTTACTGGAAATTTCAACATTGTATAGCTTTCCACCGAATTGTTATGATTTCCTTGTCACTTGTCTTGAAACAGAGGTGGCTACCCCTCAAAGATTCTTCCTTCACAATTCCAGACAAATTCACCAGTGTCACAACTTCCCTCAGCTGAAATTTTGGTCATTTTTAAGGGATTAGTGAACTGTTCCTTTGGATTAGGTAAACAACTCTGAACATGATACTATTTTCTTGTGCAATTATATGGTATTGAGGTTGGATTTTAGGAGTGTATTATTGTTCACTCATTCTCACACTTGTCTCTCTGAACTAACTGCATTATCAAGGCTCCTAGTTATTATTACTACATTTTGATAAGTGAACTGAAATGGAACTTTAAAGTTTGTTCTAAGCCTCCTACGAGCATACAACTCAATTTCAGTTCACTTATAGTAGAGTAGTGGAAGAAAGAGTTCTCTTTTCCCTCTCACATGATGTTCTCTTAAATATTTTGTTTGGATTTGCTTCTACATACATCTCCATTTAGTTCACTTATAGCAGAGTTTGTCGATATTTGCTTTACATGGTTTTGACTTGTCTCTGCAGATTATACAAAATCTAGGATTTAGTCTTTTGTTTGTGACATCAGTACTGAAACATCAAGTTGGTTATTATGCAGGTCAAAAAGCAGTACTCTGGTGATATTTTAGAAGCAGTTGAATCTTTGCTGAGGAGATTGGTTTAGCAAGCAGAGTCTGGTGATACTTCTGGTGATTTAGTCTTTCTTTCCCTGTTTTTCAATGCCTGTAATATTCAATTGAAGAATCCTTTCTTTTATGATAATATTATCAGTGGTGATTCTAAACTACATTTGTATCAGTTTTGTATTGCCATTGTAGTTTGTATATATGTGTGGATGTTGAATATGGGTAACTGGGTAACTGCAGGGGTGAAAATGTGGGGGTAATGAATGTTGACTAGGTCAATAAACATAGACTTGACCTTTTTTTTGTGGTTGCAAAAAATTAGCAACCTCAGTTCTCTGTTGCTAAATCAGAACTAGAACCAATAAATTAGAACCAGAACCAACAGTATCTGGTTCCGGGTAAGGGTATTCCTATAATTAGCAACAGATTAGCAACAACAGACTGTTGTTTCTAATAAAAATGTAGCAACGACATGTTCCGTTGCGAATTGTCGTTGCTGACTGAGATTCGCAACAAACCTTATGCCGTTGCTAAAAATTGCGACACCGTTATTAGCGACAAGGAAAGCCTGTTGGGACCCTGTTTAGCAACATGTATTCTCAGTTGCTAATACCTTAAAATGGTGTAGTGAATTTCATCTGAATCTTTCACCCAATTTCATACAAGTAAACAAATTATCAATTGATTTCGAAGAAATAGAGAACTCAATCACTTATCTCGTCGATGAATCAACGAAATTTATCATCAACAGAATTAACTTTGAACCATCTTATTCATCTTCATCGTTCGGATTTTAGGTCAAATCGATCCACATAATTAACAGAATACATACCTAGCTAAGATTTATCAGATTTGAATCAAACCCAGATTTGTTTTTGGTGAAACGTCTTTACTTTCGATCTATTTTTTTTACTAGTGTGTTAATGGCGGAAAGAACAAAGGAAGAAGATATTTCTTCTATGGTTCTCTCGACAAAGGGTTTGGTATTTGTCCAACTCTAATTTTTCCTACTAAGTCATGACTTTTTTTTTTCTTTTTCTTTTTTTTAACCTTGGTCATGACTTGTTGACTTAGTCTTTGTAACAGTTTTTTAAATTAAGAAAATTAAAAATAAAATAAATTTTGATTTAAAAAATTAAATACAATTGTTAGTTTGTGAAAATGTTGGGAAAATTGTGACAAGAAATTTTTTAAGAGTGGTAAATTTGGGGTTGTTTTAGATGTGGTGAAATTTTTAGGTGGAATCATCATTTTAGATTATAATTGTTGGTGTTTAGATAATTATCAACAAATATTATCGTGACTAATAAAAGAATTTAATATTCCTAGTTATTATCACGAATACAAAATTTATTAACAGTTATAACTGTTGCAGGACTTATCACAGGTGTATCTGTGACTGAAAATAAACTGTGACAACTTACACTGTGACAAAATCCTGATTTTGGTGTATTGAAACCAAGCCATTACAACATCCAAGAAACTCAATTCCCCTCTCGATAGATTCAACTAGGTGTATGTCATAACTAGATTCCTTGCATGTTGACGATAATGGATCGTAACGTAAGGTATCTATATAACCATTACTGGGGAGCATGAATCTAAATTTGTCCATTTCAACAGCATGCTGAGTATTGTTCTTTAAGAAATTCAGAACAATAAATTGAGCCACTCATTGTTTACGCACCTGAATCGTGCAATTGACTTTACAGGCAACTGCATTAAGAAGTCTGATAGGATTCTCCTGGCAGGTTCACCATTCCTGCTCATCAAATCAAATAAATTTCAAGACTAAGATCAGGAGAGATCTGATTAAAATTAATTCATTGATTTCAAGAAGGGAATGCAGAAACAATCCTTGCACATATGCAAATCTACAGACAGCAGTGGAGTGACAAAATCTGGGTCGTGCTCAAACTACAAGGGGAGTATATACGGATTCTTTTCTGTGTCTTTCTTCTACTGGTCCATGGGCCATGGCATTCAGTTTAGAACCCATAGTTTAATTTCCATCTAGGGTTTCAATGGATGCCGCATGTGAATCCGGTGTATACCTAGCAGTAATGCGAACGACTCTCCTTTCTTCTTCAGAAAAAAAAAAGAATCAAATTTCTTCGAGTGTGCGCTGCAGATCATCATCACTACTAAGGAAAAACCCATGTACAAGATGGTCATCATCGTCCATATCTACTTCTTTTTCTTCAAACCTAATAAAAGTATTTATCTCAAAACTTCACCACCAATTTTCATTATCCTTCTGCTCCTCCTCCACAAATCCCTGGAAACCACCATTTCCGGAAATTCAGTGGAGAAGCAGCAGAATGTAGCTCTCTAGATCATGATTTTATAAAAAACGAAATTTCGAAATTTCAACAATATAACGTTCCGTGGAGAATAGAAGAATTAGGTAATGCAGCTTCTCTTGAAGCTGTCTAGGATCTGGTGGACAAATTCAATGCCTTGATGGAAAAAATAGGTCTTGCGACTCTGGACGACAATGAGAAAGAAGCTGGTGATGATGATGATTATCCGCATCACCTGCAGAGATTCAGAGAAGAGATCAAAGAGTTAGTAGAATCCGTTGAGATGACCGTGGCGTTTTGGGAGTTTGTTGCAGCCGGTGGAGATCGTTGTTGGGACTACTTCATGGAAAATTATCAGTGTATGCTAAATTATCATGAGATTCTTGCATCGCTGAAGCAAATGAAGATAAGAAGCAGGCTTATGAGGCAATTAATCGGTTATCCTTCTCCTCCAAAAATCAGTAAAGGAGCAGCAGAATCTAACTATGGCCATGATGATTATCCGGAAAATGAAATCTTGGAAGTTCAAGATGAACAAATGGGTGCTCAGGGGGACGTGGAAACTGGTAATGGACCTCCTATTGATGCTGTCAAGGTTCTTGCAGACAAATTCAATGCCTTAATGGAAAAATTGGGTCTTGAGACTCTTGACAATGATGAAAACGATGGGGATTATCCGCAGCACCTGCAGAAATTCAGAGAAAAGATTCAAGATTTGGAATATCTTGTTGATATGACCGTGGCCTTTGGGGAGTATGTTGCAGCTGGTGGAAGTAGTTGCTGGCATCCGTTCAGGGGTAATTATCGATGTATGATAAAATATGAGGAGATTCTTGCATCGTTAAGGAAGATGAAGATAAGAAGCAACCTTATGAGGCGATTAATTAAGGCACAATTAGATTTTCAATCAACAGTAGCTCAGGGACTGGATTGTTACATATACAACAGATAGCGTCATTTAGAATTGCTTGCTTAAAACTTTTAATAAGTGGGTTTGCACCTAGAGAGGCGCTAATGGAATGGCTGAGAATCTAGTAAAAGATGTTAGACTTAGGTAACTCAATTTGCTAGGGTTCATCATTATTTACCTCTTTGGTTAAAAACTCTCATTAGAGAGAAATTGGGTGCGTAGTTTATAAGGTTTTATTAAATCAATTCAATCTGACAATTCTATTTATAAGTTGCCTATCCTTGTTTATGACTTCTCTTCTCTAAAGTAAAGTTGTTAATGAACATATCTGTTGGAATATAACATTTAGCTGACGAAATAATACCTTTCCATCTTCTGTTCTAGTTGTACATGTTCCTCTTCCACACTGCGCAGCTTCTGTGGTATCCTTCCGTTCTTTTTGAACTTTAACGAGCTCCAACTCCATTGCCGTATCTACAGAGAAACCAAACTAGCAAAACAAGTCACAAGAGCATTTTAAAGAAATATGAACTGCACGAAAAATGAGCAATCCAACAAACTGGCATACCTTGAGAACTGAATTCTCCTTGTTAAGATATACCATTCTATCATCTCCTTTCTAATGAAGATTTCTCTTTAATTGATCGTTCATTGTAGTTGCACTCACTATTCTAGTTGACTTGGCTGCAGCCTGCATGTCTGCATCTAGCTCCGAGTTCAAAGACCCCATCGTTTTCCACGGCTTTGTCTTATCTGATGACTAACGAAACACCTATTGGGGATGATCTGTCACCAAATTAAGAAAAACCTTAACTGTGATTTCATGGAGACATGCAAATCAATTTCATCGATTAACTGAGACAAATAAAAGACCTAGGCCATTAAGGACTCTCAAATATCTAGATAACCATGGTTCCTAGAACCTTAATAAAATTCTAAACAGTATACAGAAAGAGAGTTAGTTACTACAGTTAACGACTTCATCGTACGCAATCTTTCTTTCTGTTATAACTTCATACCCTCCTCCATCCATTCTTCTCTTATCAACATCCAAGAAAATCAATTTCCCTCTATGTATGTAGATTCAACTAGGCATATGTTATGACTAGATTCCTTGCATTTTGCGGATAATGGATCGTAACGCAAGGTGTCTATATAACCATTACTGGGGAACATGATTGTGCTTTAAGAAATTCAGAGCTTTAAGAAATTCAGAGCTTGACAATAAATTGAGCCACACATTGCATACGCACCTGAATCGTGCAATTGATTTCACATGTAGTTGTAAGAAATCTTACAACTACACTCCACTATAACTGATTTAATCTCTAGGTGATCATCATGAATTCTTGTTTTATTAACTAAAGATTAAGAATGTTTACAAGAATGATTCAAGTATTACAACAATTTTACTTGAAACCTAAGTACACTTTCTCTCTCTTCCTATTTCCTTTTCAAGATTTGTCCTAAAATACTCTCAGATACAATGACTCTCTCCTTTATGTAGGATTTTACATAGTGGATGACAGCTAAGAATCCCATTATTTTCGGGATCACTATGCGACATATTCGCTCATATACAGTCGCTCATCTTCGCATAGCATACTTCTTCGCATGACTCTTCACACTTGATTCGTGACTTTGCTGACATCATCTGGTGCGTCATCTCAACTTTGTTGTGTGTGATGCCCTTCCTTAGGTTGTACAGTTTACTTCGCGTAGTTATTAACGTGTGCGATATTTAACTCCTACATTTGACTCTTCTCATGTTGTTTATTCTTCAGAGTGAGCGATATGAGAAATTCTCCTCTTGTAATTCGCACATGCTTATCTTTTTTCATTTTACTTTGCCGACAACTTTCCCTATCTTAAGCTCTCCTCATGTACGCGTGTCCTTTTTACCACTCATCTTTCGACACGTCCTTTTTAACCGTACGTTTTTATCCGTTCATTTTTTTCGCATTAATGAGAATAAATATTGAAAAACAGGTCGCTCTTTCCTATATATTCTCTTCTACCTTTCTCCTTCTATTTCTTTCATTTTTCTTCACCTTCTCTGCAATTTTATACTCTTCATTCCCATTCTTCAATGGCTCCCGCTGGTAAAAAGATGGAAATCGAATTTAACAGAGTGAAAACTGACTTCAATCAGAGGGGTTATGAACTCTCTCTTCCGCCTTCATGTAATTTCGCATCCAAACTTAATCTTGATCTAATCAAATCTGAGCAATGGAATAACCGAAAAATCATCATTTCGTTAGGTCAACTTCAACTTCTACCAATTCCCTTATATAATCCTGAGATTTCTCTTTTCTATAGAGTTCTTGCTGATGAAAGATTCGCACGAGGAATATTTCAGTTCAGTGGTGATGCTATCAGGATACCATTAGAGTATGCTCGTCGCGTAGCTGGTCTTGGAAATTCTTATCCTGATGAAGTGCGAAAAGAGAATCATCGTGATAAAATTATAGATCCTGCTGAGTATACTCTTGATAATTTCTTTAAGAATTATTACATCGCTATTATGAAAAGTAACATGACTAAGTGGGTTGTTCGCATAAGGAGAGTAGATGGTATCGCTGAAGATGAAAAAAATTACGCGAGACGTTGATTGAAATTCAAACTCTAATCGTGCTGCTCGCAGATCCAATGATTCTAGTTGGCTTAATTACCCTGTCATCTTGGAAGGATCCTTTGTATCTGGTAAAGCTGCGGATGGTTCTGACAATCCTTTGCCCGAAGATTTTCCTCTTTACCAAACTTGGGAATTTAAATTATTTGAAAATGAGGAAAAGAAAGTTGCGGTATGTGATCCTCTTAATTCAATTTGTAAATTCTCGTAACTTTCCTTCTTATACCTTATTTCTTCTCTTTCGCAGGATGCCAAAAAGGTAAGTACTACTCCCAAAATATCATCTTCGCAGAATACGGAAGTAAGAAACACACTTTCTATTTTTAACAATATTGTTGCCTCTGTTTCTTATCCTGATTATTCGCGTAGGTGAATCCTTTGAACGACAAAACTTTAGGAAAAAGCAAGAGCACTCCTAAGAAACGCGCGTCAAAATCTGAATCCAAGAAAACTTCGTTAAAAGATGATGTCTCTAGAAAGCGTGCGAGGTATGATTCTTCTTCAAGTTCAGAATCTTCAGATAGAGATACTTTTTTTCTGAGGAAGAGGTATCGATTGATTCATATCGAAAGAAGTTGTCTGATCTTTTTTCTGGAGATTCTCTTGCTACTCTTGGGGATGCTGAAACGGATCGCTCCTTCAAGATGGTCTCAAAAATCTGTACTTCTTCTGATTGGGGGAATCGATCTCTTCGTGGAGCTGCCTCTGCGATAAACTCAGATTTTCAATTTTCAATGAATGGCTTGGTAATATTCTGCAACATTTTCCTTTTATCTTTTCCTTATTATTTCTTCTTTTGATTATGATGCTTTTTTCTTTTACATTTCACAGGGTGCTCGCATATCTTATGCGATTTCTTTAGACAATGAAAGAAAGCTTCGTAAGTTACAAAGATGAGAATGCCACACTGAAACAGGAGAAATCTAATCCTTCGGATGCGAATGCGAATCTTACAGGCGAGAATACGAAACTTAGAAAAGAGAATTTAACTAATTCTCAACTGGTTCTCCGAACTCGATAAAGAAACAAAGAACTCATTGGTATGCAATTTATATTTTCTTACTCCTTTCCTTTTATGCGATCGTTCGCACTTCTTACTTAACTATCTTCGCAGACCTGTATGACCTTTCAGATGAAGCGGCTAACCTTCCCGATGATGAAACTCTTTTAGAACACCTCAATTCCTCTTTAAATAATTATCCTACTCGAGGATTTGAAAACCTCAGCTTAGAAGAGTTAAGATTAAAATATACCACTCTTAGAGAACGCCATAAAAGTGCATTATCCACTGCCAACAATTTTAAACGACGTTTTTATGAGGAGAGAGAAGCAATTCAAGTATTGGAGGCGAAGAAGAAAAAACTCATTATTGAAAAAGATGAGATCACTCTTAGGGGTGCGAAAACACTAGAACAATTTCAAGAATCCCTTATTGAGGTTAAGATAGAACGTGATTCAACTTGTCGTGAGAGGGACATTCTTATTGAGGAAAGAAATTTAATTCGATCTCAACTCCTTATAGAAAGTGAAGCTGAGTTTAACTGGGTTGCTAGAGTTCTGAATGATGCTAGAAATAATCTAGGTGTAAATGTTAGCCTTCACACTGAACATTCTACACTGGTCGCAGACATTATTTCCAATTATGAAGGTCATTTGTTGTTCTTTGATCTTCATTTATATTCTTTAGGAATAATTGTCTGTTATCTTAACTCTTTTGTTGATGCTTCGCAGAGAAAGAAAAGTAATATCAAAAGAGAGTTGCAGAGCTAGAAACTCGCTTGGATGCTAAAGAAGAAGAATCATCTACTCGTAACTCAAAGTATCAGCAATTGAAGGAAAATTGGTTTAATTTAGTCCAAAACAATAGTAACGATGCTAATCGTTCTCGTGAAGCTGTTGTTAAAAGAGTTTGTCTTGAAAATGGTATTCCTTTGTGGAAATACAACTTTCCAGCGATTCCTGAAAATGTACTCATTCCTGATATCCAAGTTACTGATGGAGATAAGATTCCGAAGAAGAAATTAGTGATTCTGAGACTGAGCGAAATGAGGGAGATGAAAATTAATTGCATCTTCTTGTTGTAATAATTCTTGTAAATTCAGTTTTCACCTTTTTAATATGATTCTTCTTTTCTTCGCTTCATATTTATGACTTCTTCATATGCATATAAGACTATCAAAATGGAGCAAATAAACCTTCTTTTGTATTCCCATTCTTGCCTCTTGTTATTTGGAAGATCTTGATAGACCAAATATGATTGGTATCCTTTATCATGAACTTCTCTTGGTGCGAGCATATTTTAAACGTTATGAATATATTTCTTTTCTTGTATTATCTATGAGGTTTTATTTTTGCCTTCCTATGTAAAGGTCTTATGTTTCCTCTGTTTATATGCGACGAAATCGCAGGAAGTCTTTGTATTTTAGTACTTCGACCCATTGATCTCGTCTTATCTTTTTCGCTTGTATTATTTCCTCTTCAGGCTTGTCGCATAAATATCACAAGTCTTAATACTCCCATGAGTAAAATCCTTATAATATTTACGTCTTTTGACACAATTCAGCTCCCTAATGGAGGGTGCCGTCCTTATCTTCCCCTCTGATTGCCCTTCAAGGAAGCTTACCTCTATCGGGTTAAGATTATGGCTCTTCCCATCCGGTTTTTCAACAAACAGGTGATTTCGCAATCTGGCATACACTACCTATAGGGGTTTATGGCAGCAAGATCGCACCCTAAGTGGGGTATCTTCAGACCGAGTGCATCATAGTCAGGACTTGTCAAGAGTGGCAAGGTACGCTCCAGACGTCCCTGGAACTCTTGACTCAACCGTGTACCTCGGCGCCCTGATCTAGTTTCTGCACTCCTTGGGAGAGCCTTTCTCACCTTAGGCTCTCAATCTAAGATTTCTATCTTAGACTGAAATTTTAAGGTATCTCTCCCGGATGGGAATTATCGTTTAATTCTCACCCCAAATATCCACAAATCAAGTTCCGGGGTCGGTGTAGCCATCCCTTGAGTCATTCCTTCTAGGTCTTTCCGATTATGACGTGCGATAGGTCTTACTATACTTCCTCTTGCATATGAGCGAACTAGAGTGCACGCCACATTCGGATTCCTATCCAATCTGATAATAAATATCATTTTCTGTAGCCTTTTATAAAGGTCTTATTATAAAGATTTCTCTTTATGTTTTCTTATTATGGATTTACCATATGAAACTAAAGTTTCTCATTCCAATTTTTTAACTCGTACATAAATGCTTTTATTGAATTTTCTTAAGTTCGCATATGTTTTTCAGAATATTCATTCGCATAACCATTCAATCGGTATTGCACGAAAGTCATTGTGCCCTCCACCTTTTGATATTTTGCCTCTACACTTTTTCTTTCCATAGAAATTGTGTTGCTAAACTTGATTAAAATTTTATTTGCATAAGAATCTATTCCAGCACCTCGCATCATTGTTTCCCCAATTTTGTACACCGCATCAAACATCAACGATTAATATCTCTGCTCTTCGACTATCTGCTGCATATTTTTTGAAATTTCTTCGCTTGAATTCTCTTGCTTCGCATTTGTCAACATCAATTTCTTGGCAATTTTTACTTTCACTTGTATCTCCTCTTATAATGCCAACACCCTGAGGTAGAGGAAACTTGATGCATTGATGAAATGTTGATGCAACAGCTAATATTCCATGCAGCCATGGTCTTCCAACGAGAGCATTATAGGGCGACTCGACATCCACTACACAGAATGTGATATCTGTTGATAAATTTTATAAAATAATTCTCATAGTCACTTCTCCCTTTGGTTTATTTGCAGAACCATTAAAGCCATAGATTTTGTATGTTGAAGGGTCTAACTCATCATCTCTTCCATCCATAGTTTTATATGTATGATAAAACAAAATATCTACAGAACTTCCAGTATCTATAAGTATTCTATTTATCTCCCAGGTGTTTCTCTCATTTTCTTCCTCATCTTCTTTCGATGGCTTCGGATTAATTCCCAATCGCACCACCAATAGACATTCATGTGATTCTTCTCCTCCTGGTGTTTCATCTGCGCTGAACGAGATTTTCTGCTTTTGCCATTCTTTCAAGGGTGATATTTTTTCTAGGTTAAGAATTTCCCTTCCTTCAGCATCTCTCGCCTATACTCGACTTAAGACATTATCATGAAAATCTTCTATTTTTCTGAATGAGTGTATGATCGAGTTACAGTATAAATTATTTGCCTTCGCACCCACTTCAATAACAAATGTACTCCTTTCCTTCTCCTTTGCATATGTATTTCCTTGAGGTGGAGGTGGAGGTGGTGGTGGTGGTAAATTCCTTGGCTGTATTAGTAAGAAATGGTCCAACTTTCCTTGCTCAATCATTCCCAATATAATCTTCCCCACATTTCTACAGTTGCTTGTTGTGTGACTATGAAATCTATGATAGACACAAAATTCTTTACTCCTCCTTCCTGATGGTGGCTCTTCGCCTACATTATGTGGTTCTGGAATATCATCCATTAGGAGAGCAGCTTCCCATACTTTATCCACTTTAGTGTTCAACTTCGGAAAATTTATCTGTTCCCACACTATTCTTCCAGTTTTCTTGTTATAATGTGTTTGCTGTCCTGCAGAAATTCCTGGCTGAACTGTATCAGCACCTCCATAATTTTGAAGTTGCTTGTCTCTGTATTCTTTATTAAACTCTACTTGATCTGCACTGCCCATAGGCACTAACTTTTGTTCCATCTCTGCATTATTCCTTCCTTGAGTTCCCTGCGATGTACTCGCAACAGCATTTGTCAACCTCGGAAGTAGACTTGTATTTCCACCTTTCAAATAAGATACTGTAACTGGGTAAGATTCCATATCTCTTTGATTTTCCTCAAGTGCTGTGTATTCTTCTTGAAATTCGCGTAGCTCCGACATTGTTATTGTATCCTTTATTCTGAAGATTTGGGTATATAATAAATCTGTTGCAAAGAGAGCATTAATGAATGCAAGAATAAGATGTCGCTCATCCACCCATCTTCCCATTTCACTACACATTGTTCTCCAACGAGTCGTTAGATGACGCAAAATCTCATTTGTTCTTCTACGAAGTCCGAATGCAGTCTCAATCTCTGGTCTTGGTAGATTATTACTTATGTATTACCCCAAAAAGACATTTTGTAGATGATGAAATGAACCAATGGATTCTACCGGTAGGCCTTCAAACCATTTCAGAGCTTCTCCTGCTAGACTTGCAGCAAAATATTTGCACATGACTGCATCATAATTTTCCCACTGCAATAAACATCTAGAATAAGCTTTTACATGTTGTATCGCACATGCGCTTCCATCAAATATACTTGTAAATGCCGGTAAACTGCACTTAGATGGTATCGGTGCTCTTTGAATTTCTTTTGTAAATGGAGTTTTTCCAGCTTCCTCTAGTTATCTTCTTTCATCATTTCTCTTTATAGTCATCATTTCTCTTAATTCTGCCATCTCCTTAAGAATTTCTTCGCTTAATGATTGATCCAAATCTTCTCGCATGGGTCTTTTTAATCTTTCTTGTCTAAATCTATTCTCATGATTGTTTTGGCGTATTGCCTCTTGTATCTCCTGTTGTTCAGTTTCCTCTCTTCTTCGCCTACGCCTTTCAGTATTTGCTTCAATTTATACTCTATCATGTCTTTCTTCATTGCCCGTGCGATCATATCAATGTCTTGATATTTCTATTTCTTGTGGTGTAACTCGACCTTGATCTATATCATTTATGCGATGACGCTCGCGTCCCCTTACTCGATTATCAATATGACGCAATCCGCTTTGTAATTCTCTTTCTTTTAATTCTTCCCTTCTTCTCTGTCTATTTCTCGCACGTGCAATCTATCGTTCGCGCTCATATTCGTCTCTCAACATTTCTCTACCATGTAATATCATTTGTCCTTGCCTTGGATCCTCTTCTTCCCTTTCACAATTAGTATTTGCACAACGAAGAAGTTCGCGTGGGTGTTCATATCGATTAGTTGTTGAGTCAATTACACGTCTCCTTTCCCTTTGATCTTCCAAATTTTCATCTTCTTGCGAGTTTTCTTCAATGACTTCCATATGTTGCCTTCGCCTATCATTTCTTCGATTAGATTGGCTCTGTCGGGAAGAACTCCTACTGGATCTTGACCTTGAGCGTGTAGCACTCCTTGACCATTGTTCTTGTAATCTAAGATTCTCTTCTCGTAAATCATCATTTTGACGGATTAAATTGCACGCTCTTCTTCTTCTCTCTCTCTCTTTCAATTAGTAATCTTTGCCTAAGCTCTGCAATCATCATATTTCCTTCACTCGCTGTAACTGGTTCTTCGTTCCCAATTCTCTGTCCTTCCTCTGTGGAATTCGTCATCGCAGTATGGACACTCACTCTATCATAATCTATATCATTATTCTGTCCTTGTTCTCGCTGTGATCCAATTGGAATTTCTGTTCTTTGATGTTCTTCCATTCTTTCCTCTTGTTGCTCAAGATTTGTAATTCGTCTTCGTTCAGCAAGTCTGTGACTTCTTCTAGTTGTCATTCCTTGTTCAGCAACAGACTCGATCCTTACCATTTCTAAATTTTTAGATCTCACTTTTTTCCTTAAAATCTATGATATACTATCAGGACTTATCATCCAGACCTGTTTTCTAGCGCCAAAAATGTAGTTGTAAGAAATCTTACAATTATAACTGATTTAATCTCTAGGTGATCATCATGAATTCTTGTTTTATTAACTAAAGATTAAGAATGTTTACAAGAATGATTCAAGTATTACAACAATTCTACTTGAAACCTAAGCTCACTTTCTCTCTCTTCCTATTTCCTTTTCAAGATTTGTCCTAGAATCCTCTCAGATACAATGACTCTCTCCTTTATATAGGATTTTACATAGTGGATGGCAACTAAGAATCCCATTTTTTTTGAGATCACTATGCGACATATTCGCTCATATACAATCGCTCATCTTCGCATAGCATACTTCTTCGCATGACTCTTCACACTTTATTCGTGACTTTGCTGACATCATCTGGTGCGTCATCTCAACTTTGCTGTGTGCGATGCCCTTCGCTTAGGTTGTATAGTTTACTTCGCGTAGTTATTAACGTGTGCGATATTTAACTCCTACATCACAGGCACCCAAATCAGGATGTCTTGATAGAATATCTCTTGGAAAGTTTACCATTGTGCGCATCAAATCATCCAAGTTCGAGGACTAAAGATCCTAAGGAGAGATCTGATTAAAACAAAACTTCATTGAGCTTTAATTCATTGATTTCAAGCAAGAGAGGAAAAAACACTGGAAAGGATAGTAAGAGAGATATAGAGTACCTGCAAAAGCCAGGGTGCTGGGAGACTTTGAAGAGACTGTATAGGCCCCAACACCAAATCAATGACCCCAGCAACAAAAACAATCAACCGAAACTAAAAAAAGAAAAGAAAAAGAGAAATGATCAATTACACGCTTACTTGAGCAGCATTGTTTGCTCCAGCAATTTGGAGAACTTCAATATAATCAATTACACAAATTACACTCCTCAGTCTCCTTACATTCCATAGTAATAAACTTCTCCCTTAATCTACTTTCTCAATTACCCTCATTCCCAACCCTCTCCTCAAGCAATATACAATATCACAGTCAACCCCGTACCTTGATTTCCAAAGAGGTTTTCTCTAGGACCTCATCATAGTCTTCAAGGAAAACCCAGAAAATCATGAAGATGTACATCTTCAAAATTCAATTGATTAGACCGCCCAAGAGTAAAAAATGGGATATGTCTAAGAGTAGATATTCTTATTCATTTTTAGATCAGAAAAGTAAAAAAGTGGCAGGGGTGCCCAAGAGACGTGGTGAGTCGACCAACTCAGTGAACCGCCAAAGCATCCTCCCGGACAGCTCAGCAGCACTCCCAGACAAGCCTCTCGTGAGGTTCCACGTGGATCGAAAGCAGAGTCGGCAACAGTGCTTTTTACTGTGCAAGGTGGAGGGCAAAGCACCGGAGTAAACCCCTCCACTCACAAAACCACCTCACATTTGGGTCAGGGTTCAGGGGCTTCTGCCAACGATCCCCTCACACCCCCGAGTTATTCGGGCTGAGCTCCGCCTGTTTTTTAAAGTCGAAGAAACTCAACGGTATAAGCTATATGGGACTAAACTGCACCCGATGATGAGCTCTGGAATGACGACGTCAACATCTTCGCTGTAACTCACTCACAGTCACTCACTCAATCAATTACTTTCTCTCTCACTTTTTAGCTCAGAAGTCAGAATTTCTAACCTTGTTTTTGTAAATGAAATTGAGTCCGAGTTATTCTCTCTTCATTTAGAAATCCCATCAGCATTCTCTCTTCATTTAGAAATCCCATCAGCATTCTCTCTTCATTTTACAAATCCCATCAGCATTTATGGCACTATTTTTTACAAACTTTTTTGAGTTACGTTTTTTTTTTGCAACCGTAAGTAGCTTACCGTTGGTCTCGTGTGTTGAGTTACGAACCGTACATTGTTTTGTAACTTTCATTTGGTTTCAACGATTTGTAATTCCATCAATGTTATCAACCGTATTTGAGTTACGACTTGTAACTCAACATCCATTACCAACCGTAGAACATCCTGTATGTTAGTATTTGGCCAAAGAAAAATTACGGTTGAAAACTAAGATAAAATACCAACCGTAGTTTAGTTACGGTTGATCTCGATACATCAGCTACCAACCGTATTGTTGATACGGTTGGTCTCGATTCACTATTTACCAACCGTGTGAGTAGTACGGTTGGTCTCTGTTCATTGGTTACAATCCGTAACTATGCAGGCTCACCATTTTGTTTTGTTTTTTGTTGTCTATATTATTTGTTTTACCCTTAGTAAATCAATCAATTGTAATGCTTGTGTAGGAAGAAAAAGAGAGGAAATATGACTTAACCCCGATTGATCATACGCCCACCCCTCGCGGTGACAAGCATTTAGGGGTTAATAATAGAGGTATCCACAAAAATGAGAAGAAGATGAAGAATAAGTTTGAAATGAAGTTGAGGGAACAACCCGTGGCTGAATCTGGAATTGAGTTAGAAGGAGTAGAACATAATGATCAAGAAGAGGTCGGAGTCGCAACTAACCGTGAAGGCAACGAAAATGAAATTGTGGAGGAAGAAACTAATAATGATGAAGATGAAGAATAATCTAAAGATACCGATGATGGTGAAGGGGAGGAATAGGAAGCAAATGATGAAGAGAAGGAAGATGAAGAAAATGATGAAGAGGAGGCCGATGAAGAAAATGGTGAAGAAAAGGAAGAGGAAGAAAATGATGAAGAGGTAGAAAATGATGAAGAGGTAGAAAATACCAAGGAAAAAGAGGTAGTTGTAGCTGCACCTCCAAGGAAAAAGAACGAAAAGAAGCCGAGAAAAGAGCCTGCACCGAAAGGGATGCATATTCCTAAAGGAAAAGATTTTTTATTTCCACCGAAGAAGAATAAAAGACTTTGGGGCGAGGCCCCAGATAAGTCTTCAATCTTATTTGGTTATACCGGTTCCTGGTCCGCAAAAGTATGTCAGACAAGGGTATGTATTTTGTTACTTTTCTTAAAACATTCATTATTTTGATACATTTTGTTTATTTATTTCAGTTCACCATAATATGCTTATATTTTTGTATATTTGTTTTCTTAGGACCACGCAAGATGCGATAAATTGCTCAAGCGTCAAAGGGGTAAATATTGGTTAGTACAGGACTAGGGCCTGGAATTCTTCATTTGCAATCGGAGTATGATAGTGTTGTGGTCTCTGCCTTCAGGGAACGATATTGACTTGAAACTGATACGTTTCATCTTCCATTTGGAGAGATGACAATAACACCGGACGATGTGAAGCAAATTACTGACCTTGAAGTTGAAGGACAATCTGTGTTTGAAGGTTTCGACAACAACATGTCTTGGACTGACCTTTATATCCTTGTTCAAGAAACACTTGGGTGGGGGAAAGATGAAACTGAGATGGAGTTTCAGTTGGCTGGTGGTTATGACCCTGTTGAACCACATAAACCCAAAATCATCAAAAAGCTATTGTTGAAGAATCTGAGGACCAAGTTTGAAGGAACAACAACAAAGGAAAGGGCAGGTCAGATGATGGATGAAACACCAGTTAGGCGTACAACCACAGCGTATTTGTTGTATTCTCTTGGGACCATATTCTTTCCCAATAACTCGGGAAATAGGGTCAATGTTCATAACCTACAACTGTTGAAGAATTTGGAAAACATCAAAAACTATTCGTGGGCCACTGCAACCCTTGCATATTTACTTAACAACCTAAGAAATGCCTCTAGGGTTGGAGCTACTGAAATTGCCGGGAATGTTGCGCTTTTAATGGTAAGTTTGGTTACATTTTTCTTTGTTTGTTAAATTTTTAGTCATGTGTCAATTTTTTATACTTCATTTATTTTTTAGGCATGGGTTTATGACCACTTTCCGAGCCTGAGACCTCCTACTGAGTGGGAAGAACATGATTATGGCCCTACGGGAAAGAACTTCAAGTTCACTGGCATACAACTAAGGAACAAAGAGGAGAAGCTCATTCAAATGAGGGAGAAAATAGATGCTTTCACTGTTGAAGATGTTATCTTTGACCCTTATTTGAGGATTGAAAATGGAGTTGATGTTCGTAGGTTCACAGAGACCGCAGGTTACAATGGACCATTATATCATCCCACATGTTACGTTATGACCAATCCTCGTCGAACTCTACGCCAAATTGCTCATATTCAACAAAGGGTTGTAAAGGAAAACTTCAAATTATCCAAGGAAGGATCTGAGACAAAAGGCCCCACCATTGTGCTCAACTATAGGCCAACTCCAACGGTTGATGCTTGGAACAACCGCCATGAAGAAAGATACCAACTCGCAGCGTGAGAGGCAATTCCTTGTAACAACACGAAAGAAGCCACTGCTGATTACATGGTTGGTGGTATTCTCATTTTGGTCATCCATATGTGATCAATAATGATCCGGAGGCCAAGCCATATATTCAAGAGGCTATGGCTCAAAGGAAGGCGGTCAACGAGACTAAAGACAAAAAAGGTCTATTTGGTTTGACTTGGAAGAAGCTATATTTCATGTCGGTACGTAATTTTGTTATCCACATGACTTTGGATTTTAAGATTAATGATTATTATGAAATAATCTCTTAACACTCTTTTTGATATGTGAATATAAAGAGCGAGGACAAGCTTTGGCAAATATCATGACTTCATGCATCCGTCGTAATGGCGTGCTTAAAGCTCGTGAACAAAAGATCTTGCAAGACCAAATAAGTAACATGCATAATCCAAACATGGCAGAAATGTATGAGGGGTTGGTCTCGGACGAAAGAGGCTTAAAGAGGAGTAGAAACTCTCTTGTAGATGAAGGTAGTAGCCGTCATCAACCTTCATCTAGCAGCGAAGAGACAAGTGATGAAGAGGTGGTGCACGGTGTGGGCACTATCCAAAGATGTGGTCGTGGTCGCGGTAATCGCGGTGGTCGTCGTGATAGTCCTAAAACTCGTGGTGGTGGTAGCACCAACAAAAGGGGTCGTGGTGGATGCCATGCTTAGTTATGGATTTATGTTAGTTGTGTGTGGTTAGTTATGAATTTCGACTTATGGATATTATGACAAACTAATAGTTGTGTGTTAGTTATGGATTTTAGCTTATGAAATTTAGCATATGGATATTAACTATGAATTTGAAGTTATTTGTGTTAGTTATGGATTTAAACTTTTGGATATTATCTATGAATTTGAAGTTATTTGTGTTAGTTATGGATTTAAACTTATGTATGTTTGTTTGTGACAGTTTTGGTCTGAATTTTGAGTTACAGAGTCAATTACGGTTGGTAACTATTTTTTGTTATGAACCATTGCACAGACTGGAACAAACATTTTGTACTAACTTAAGTTACGGTTCGTAAAAATTTATCGAGACGAACCGTAGAGAAAGTTACGGTTGGTAACTCTTTCACCCTAACCAACCGTAAAACATCCTGTAACCTATAACTTTGATTACGGTTCATTTTGAGTTACAGTTACCAACCGTAACTCTGTATATTTTGATTTTGACAGGTTTACGGTTGGTAATCTTTCCGGCTAAGGAATCGTAACTCTGGGATTCAGTTTTCTCTAAATAATTACGAACCGTAACTTTCGAATTCAAAATTTTACAGAGTTACGGTTCGTGAGGTGCTTATAGTTACCAACCGTAACTAAACTTCTGGCAGAAAAAAAATAATTGTTTTCACTGACACGTCCTTGTGCAATTTGAAAATATATCCGTTGAGACCTTCAACAACTTCATTTTCAAAAAATAGATCCGTTATTAAAATGTCCTTGCACTAACAACTTCATTTTTTTTTGTTATAAATATATACTTATCCTCCTTTCTAGAAGTTACACTTCCATATGAATCATCTCTTACCTTAAACTAGATTATGGATCTAAACCCTGAATTCACTTTGGAAGAAGATTTATGTATTTTCCGCAACTTTGTTCTATGCTATCCAAAAAGAGGGGAAAAACGACGTCGATGTGGTTTTGTGAGTACAAGTTATTTGAGAACTCTTTTTGAAAACTTTTATTCCGAAACAGGTAACCCTAATCACCGCGATGGAATTATGTTGTATGTTCTATATGGAACTATTCGGGATAACATTAAAGAATTTATGACATTAGTTCGTATTATGGATGAAATACGATTAAGAGGTGAAACTGATGCTGAAGTTTTAGAGAGCTCTATTCAAGGATGGAGAAGGTGGAAAAGGTCGAATTTTCAATACTTACTTCATTTCAACATCCTTAAAGACTTCTATCGCACTCGTAGACCAGGATATTAGTATCCTTTTAGGTCGCATGAATGAATGAGTTGTAATGTCATTTATATTTGCAATGGTTTGATGGTTGTAGTGTTGGTTTAGTAATAAACATGGTTTAATGGTTTTAAATTACTTATAATTGCTTTGTATTTGGTGTCAGGGTCAGTTACGGTTAGTAACTAGATTATCGATACCAACCGTAAGTGCAAATGGCAGTTAAAATTTGTTTCTAAAGCTAGTTATGGTTTGTAACTGTATTATCGGGACCAACCGCAAATGCAAATGGCAGATAAAATTTGTTTCAAGATCTACTTACGGTTGGTGATTGAATCTAGTTACCAACCGTACCTCACTAGTTACCAACCGTAACTTACTCTGAAACCTTGCCTCCTATTGATATTATCTCAACATACTTGGATTTGATATACATTCATTGAACAAAATACTTCATTCATAACTTGAATCAAATATATATGATATTGTCACTCTTAATCATATCACATTTAGTCAAAATACCAAAATACAAAATATAAAATGTATTTCACCAAGACTTGTAAACATTTAAGCATCCTCTTCATCACCGGTCATAACTATTAATTGCTTCGGCATAGACAACATAATGGACTTCCATAATTCAATACTTTTCTCAAATCGATTGCACCAAGTCTTGGGGAGTTCACCGTCAGAACCAAATTCCCTCCACAATGGAGGTAATGGGCTTCCTTCATGCAATCGGAGGCCGATGTAATGATTTCCTTCCACATGCCCCACGACAACAGTTTTTGTTGTTGAAAAATCTTCGACAAACGAGTTTCATGTTGGTGCAAATGTATGGCTCATGGTGTTCGAGATTAAATGAATGACGCAATTGAATGCATTGGCGAGTAGTTGGCCATATATAGGCATGCACATCCAATATTCGCTTGTCAAACATATATTGCCGGTTAACCGCCTTTCCATTTTTGCGAAGCTCTCATTTAACACCTCATCAGTTTCGTCTCTTTCAACTCTCATCATCGGCTTATAGAAGTCGCGGTAACCACGTAGTTCCATTAAGAATTTTTTCCTTACGTAAGTAACTTGGTCACAACCCCACCCTATCGCGTCTTCAAAGGGTCCAAGTTGCTCCACGAAGACGTGGTAACCACAATTCCCATCACCATGAACATCCTCCGTGGCCTTGATATGATCAAGAATAAAGTCTGGGAAAAAACGAAGGTAATATTCATAGCGAATGTGATAGTTCCGGCTATATCGGCCATCTCTAGGTGGTGGTTTCTGAACTCCTTTTATATATATCATCTCCTTCTCCTTCTCACCACTTGACGGAACTTTTTCAACCATCGGACTCTTTCCATTGTTCCTTGCTAATTGTTTAACACCAACTTTACCAACAAGTCTTTTTATTGAACTATCTTGGGAGGAAACCTCGGGACCGACATAGGAACCTTTACCTTTAACTCCATCATTTTTTTTTCCACTTTCTTTGCAACAATTTCCTTTAACAACCACTTCCTTTGAAACCTCGGGACCGACATATGAACCTTTACCTTTAACTTCATCATTTGTTTTCCCACTTTCTTTGCAACCATTTCCTTTAACAACCACTTCCTTTGAAACCTCGGGACCGACATAGGAACCTTTACCTTTAACTCCATCATTTGTTTTCCCACTTTCTTTGCAACCATTTCCTTTAACAACAACTTTGCTTCTTTCTTGTTGTTTAGAGCGAAATACCGGACCTTTTCCTTTAACATCAATTTTGCTTGTTGAACTTTCTTGAGTAGGAAGCTCGATACATTTTTTTGTACATTTCGACGGCTTGGTTCTCCTTTATCCGCTTAACCTCTTTTTTCGTTTGTTTCTACCTTGAACATCATCTTCTTCCATCTCATCCTCCGCTTCATATTCCTTTCTCAACCATTCATAACCCGAAGGATCTCTTTTCTTTGATTCTTCCGCACATTCCCTTGCTTTTTTATTTCCTACGTACCTATTTTTTTTTGTAGGAGGCCTCCCCTTACTCTTCCCCTTTGGTGGTTCCTTGATATCATACTTAAATTGTGGATATACAAAATCTCTCAAGTTACTTAACCATATTTTCCTTTGGCCTTGGCTTAGTGTAGCATATTTCTCGGCTAGAGCTTGACCAATCTAGATATCGGCAAACGTTCCTCCAAATTGGTGATCAAAAATTGTTTCACGGAATGATAATTATTTCCAAAAGGGATCAACATCTTGAATCGGGATCACTTTGTCTTGGTATGTGGCTATAACATGCCGACATGGGAGTCCCAAACTTGCCATGTTTGGAAAAACACACTCTTCTTCATAATCCCCCAATTCATAATGTTGTACTTCATACATTATCTTATCAATAGCGCGGTGTGAAACTTGATATTTAATTCCCCTTAGACACTCATTGTCTAACCATTTGGTGTGTTGTTTACTTCGGCTTTTTTCAAAAGACTCCGTAACTCTATCGTGATCACGAAGGAAATACGAATCCATAGCTTCGAATAGCGTAACTAACCAACCATTACAATTATAAAGTTTCTTCTTCAACCGGTTGTGAGATGACTCCGCCGTACTTGTAGCTTGGTTGTCATAGTGCCTATATTGGTTAGTGAACACCGATACGAACTTCTCTTTGTGCGGATCCAACCAATTATCCAACAAATACTTCATAACACTTGGATAACCTCTTTTCCGTTGAGACACTAACATACGAGCTCTATCCTCATATTCATCCACGGTGATAGAATAGGTCAAGGCTCTCCACTTCGTTTTGAAACTTTCCCATTTTAGTTCCGCCAACTTGTCATCCTTCTTAAATTTCTATTTGGCATCCTTTTGTTTATGTAACGGTAGTTTATTTATTCTATCCATTTCATTTTTTTTTGGTTGGACGGACAAGGCGCATGCACTTAGTTTCAATACTTTTCCACAAGTGGAACGTGCAAAGAAGGTTATGAGCTTCCGAGAAAACCCTCCTTATTGCATTCAAAAAAGCTTGTTCCTTGTCGGTAATAATCACCTTTGGAGTATATCCCTCTACGTAGAATAGCTTCACTTGGTTTAATGCCCACACATAGCTCTCTTCGAGCTCATCTTTCAAGAAGCAAAAACCAACACTAAAAGGAGCATTGGTAGAAGTTTGCCCGACAAAGTTCAACAACGGAATCTCAAACTTGTTGGTTTTGTATGTGCAATCCATTAGAAGGATTTGATGAGAGCACCGTTCCAACTTTACAAACTCAGGATTAGCCAACAAAAGATTTCTTATTCGTCCTTTCTCATCATCATCGTGGAAAATCGAGTAATTATTCGCCTCCCCCAAATGCCTTAATTGTTGCATTTCGTTCCTTTGTTCCCATTTCTTAGCATTCAATTTTGTTCTTGCGTTGTAGATGTTAGCCAAAGTAGAAGCATTTTGTGGGTTTCTTTCCTTTAAGTGAGCGAGGATATCAACGGGCTTCATACGAATTTGTGTCAGTGACTCTATGATCTTCTCTTCTTCTTTGGTAAGGCGTCTAACATACGAATGTGATAGAAAACTCTCCGGTATAGGGTGGTTATGACTACCGCATACAACTTTCTCCAAAAACCACCTTTTTGCCGCGTTCCTTTTAAATTGAAGCTTGAAGGGGCATCGGGTCTTCTTAGTGAAAGTAGTTTGCTTCCTCTTTGCCTTTGCTACTTGCACGATACCCCTTTTTGCGTGACTTCTATGTTTTCCACTACACTCGCAAACCATTTGAAAGACACTTTCACTAGTGGTACCATTACAAACTATGATACACATAATCAACTTTCCTCGTTCTCTAGCCCAATGATTTGCATCATCTTTTTCCTCCCATGTCTCCTTGGTTAAATAGTGAGAGCTAATATCTTCGGTGATAAGTGGATTTGCTAAAGGTTGTTCATCCATTAGGCGAGGTACATCCACGATCTGGACAACAATATACCCACATTAGTCTAAACAAGGCAACAAAACGAAAACATATATAAAGCTACGGTTGGATACGACACAGGAAACACCAACCGTAACAGAGATACGGTTGGTAACTACAATCATTTAGAAATCGTAACTTAACTACGGTTGATAATGGTCCTCCAGTAACAAACCGTAAATAGGGTGAAATGAAAATGAAAACATACAGAGAAATATACGGTTGGTAAAAAACCGTAACCAAGTTACGGTTGGTCTCGATTTACACATTACCAACCGTAAAGAGTGCAGTAAATACTGCCATGCACATGATGAGTTACGGTTGGTAACCACTGAAGGACATATCCAACCGTACTGGACTTACGATTTGTCTCGAAAATTTTCTACCAGCCGTAACTGGTATTACGATTGGGTTTTTCCCCAAATTGAACCAGTTACGGTTGGTATTGGATACTTTACGAACCGTAACATACAGTTACGGTTGGTAACTAGCTAATTACCAACCGTAAGTTCTTCTGAAATTTTTAAAAATTTGATTTTTTTTTACGTACTTTAGAGAATTTTAAGCAAGAAAAAGCTATTGGGAACTAGTTTAGAAGTATACCTAGTGATTTTCAGTGTTGGGTTCTTCACTTTGTTGGGTAATTTCTTCAATTGGTTGAGATTGACCTTCATCTTGGGTTAAAACATCTCTACCATCAAACAAATACTCCATATCAAGATCTTCATCAAGAAGTATGTAGTATTTGTTTTCTTTATCGTATAGAGATTCACACATCCCAAATTTTCCACTGGAATCACTCATTTTGGTGGAGTGAATCAAAATCTAGGGTTTCACAAATATCACATAAGTTTTCTTTTTTTTTTCTCCTCTAAACTTTTTTTTTATAACCCTAATAATCTGATTTTAGAGTTATTATAAGTGAAAATTAATTATCAACACTAATCTTGATTATCAACACTAATCTTGATTATTAATAATAAGGGTTAATTGGTCATTTCCATTTTTTTGATAAGGGGCACTTCAATTACCACCTAATGACCCTTTTTGTCTTATTAGGTTTGCCGCCCCTCCAATGGAATCACCTGCCTCTTTAACATAATTGTTATTAGAGGGGCGGCATTGTGATAGTAATGTCCCTTTAGTTGGTTAGGGGATGTCCTAAAGGGGATGTAAATTGACTAGATTACCCTTTTCACCTTAAATCAACCAAAATCAAATCAATTTTTTTAAACCTAATGAATCTGAAAAAATCAAATCAGTTTTTTTCATCATCTTCTTCATCTCCTCTTCTCCTCCATCAACCGTAACCTCCATTAAAACTGAAAATTTCATCGTCTTCGATTAATCGGCGATTTGAAAAATGTTTGGAAAAACCCAGTTAGGGTTTAGTTTATCGTGTTGGATTTAAGTTAATTTTGTATCAAAATTAGGGTTTTGTATGAAAATTCAAATTGAAATTTCTGGTTGCATGTGAGTTACGGTTGGTGATAACTCAAATACGAACCGTAACTGTAGATTGGGTTGATGTTACGGTTGGTTTTAACTCAAATACCAACCGTAAGTTCTTAGTTTTGAGAAATATTTCAGTTACGGTTTGTATTTGCATCATATTTATCAACCGTAATTGAGTTAGGTTTTTACTCAAACAACCATACCAACCGTAAATAATCCAGTGTCTTAAGAATTTATCAAATAATGATTTACGGTTCAAAAGTTAAGTTGACACACCAACCGTAGGGTAGTTACGGTTGGTCTCGATTCATTAGTTACCAACCGTAATTTAGTTATGGTTGTTGTCCAAATTTAATTACCAACCGTAACTGGTTTTACGATTGGATCTTCCCCAAATTTAATCAGTTACGGTTGGTATTCGATAACTTAGGAACCGTAACTAAGAGTTACGGGTGGTCACGAGCAAAATTGCAACCGTAAGTTCTTCTGAAAATTTAAAAGTTTTGATTTTGTTACGTACTTTAGATAATTTTGAGCGAGAAAAACCTAATGGGAACTAATTTAGAAGTATACCGGGTCACTGGAATCACTCATTTTGGTTGAGTGAATCAAAATCTAGAGTTTCACAAATATCACAAAAGTTTTTCTTTTTCTTCTCCTCTGATTTTTCTTTTTTAACTCTAAAAATTTGATTTTGTTTTTACGTTGGAGTTAATATAAATGAAATTAATCATTAACACTAAACTTGATTATCATCACTAAACTAGGTTATCAATAATGAGTATTAATTTATCATTTCTAGTTTTTTTTATAAGGGACACCTTGAATGATCATGTAATGATCCTTTTTGTCCTATTAGAATGATGCCCCTATAATAGATCATGCCGCCTCTATAATATGCTTGTTTTTTTAACAGTTGTACCGAGCTGTCATTTTTTAAAAGAAGTTCGAACAATTAAATGTGATTTTCTTAATTAAATACCACCATCACATTTCAGTTTGATTCTCAAAGTTTTCTGTCCATCTCAATGCGAAAATGCTGCTCGTTCTCCCCCAAATTTGTCCCCCACCTCACACAACACCGAATAATGCCCCCCTGCATTTTCCCCGACCCACCAATCTAATAAAATCAACGGACGAAAACTGCGCCACCTAATGGGGGACAGATCTGGGGATATGTAGCACTTCCGATCTCAATGTAATCTGCCAGACAATACTTGTCAAGAAATCTCAACATCTCATGGCAAGAACTTAATGGTGTGCCGGCAAGCTTAAAGCTGATGATTGCCACAACTTTGCATAAAGTAAATGCTGATCTCCTGGGTATCAATTTAAAAACACAAATATGTACCGGGGCGTTTTTTGGGTCAGGTAAGATGTACATTGTGCAAGACTTCTGATGCGTGGAAACATACATTAAGATGGGAAACTTCCAAGTGATTTGGCAACAAATGGACCGAGTACGGTCGCACAATGACAAATTGTGCTAGGCTAAAGAGAAGGACAAAGAGGAATGAGTCTTACGAAAAAAGTTGTTTCACCTGGGTTCTTTCGCATGGCTGGGCATCTGGTATGTGAAAAATACTAGAACCCCCTACTATATGGGTTCAAACATATAGAAGCCCCATAAAATGGATCCTCCACCCTCAACTACACACTTTCATAAAATGATATTACTAGGCTCGGAAAATCAAATTATCTTTAGATCAGGTCCATAATTAATTATTTTGAATATTAATAATGGCAACATTTCCCTTTAATATTTATACAAGGGAATCCCAGAAGCTTCTTTTCATTTCTCTATTCTCTTTCTCTCTCATCTTTATCTCTCTCTGCTGTAGAAAAATGGTTTCTAGGGTTCCTGAGATTCATTTTCGACTGCATCAAATCTTCTTCGTCTTCATCAAATCTTCGAGTGCAACAACAACGATTGATTGCATCTTCTCCTTTTATGCCTCTGTAGTTTCATTTATGTCAAAGATCGATTGAATCTGATCAAAAGATAGATCTTATGGAAGATGCAAATGATTTGTTTAGTCTGATAATTAACCAAAGAAATCGAAGAGAAACATCAGTAAAAACGAATTGAAAGGTAAGTTAATCTTCCTTTAAAGCTTTCATTAATCGATTTCGAGTTCAAATCAAATTTATCGTGGTTTGATTTTAATGATTTTGAAAAAAAAATGAAAATTAATCTCGATTTCATTATCTGATCCTTAATTAGAGCTTAGATCCTTAATCATGGGAAAGATGAGCATGATTCTGCGTATAAGTATCATCTTCTCTTAAGGATTTTAGGGTTTTCAGAACCTATATCTTCATTTTTTTTTAATTAACCTATCCTAATTGAAATCGAAGCATAGATCTACAATTTTCTACTCACTCTGGTTGTTTTGATTTAGATTTTTTTGAAAAAACTTGAACAAAAAATCCATATTTGTTCGTCGTCAAAATCTTCGTAAATCTTAATTTGTAGCTACGATCTAAAATAATGTTTTGAGATTCAGTATCAAAGAATCATTGTCTCTGTTACCCATAGATTTGATTTGATTTTTCATCAACTCAGATGAACTGGTATGGTGATGTTGGTGGTGCAAGTAGGGGTTCTTTAGGAGGATGAGGAGGCACTGGTGATATCAGAATTGATAAATTGAATGAGAACTGCTTCATTGGTTAGTTTGTTTATCCAAGTGGCTATAGATGAAACAACAGAAGACACTCTTGAATCACAAAAGAGTTTGATTGCTCAATTGTTGTACTTTCCTGAGAAATTAGAGAGCTCTGATTCATCCTTATCACCAGGCTCATCTGTGTTGACATGTATGAAAGAAAGAAGTGCTGAGAAGTAGAAGTCAACTGATAAAGATGATTATAGGTACTTCATTTCAGATGCCATGCTGCCAATGTTTTGCTCTTGAGGTAAAATTTTTGGTTGTTTCTCACTGGTTGTGTCTTAGTTATTTGGTTGTTAGGTACTTCATTTTCCGATGTCATGCTGCAAATGTTTTGGTTACTCTGCAAATGTTGGAAGTATGTTTAGTCTGTTTTTTACGTGGTCCTAGGTCTGTTTTGGTTACTCTGCAAATTTTGGTCATCATTGTAACTAATTTTGTTGTTCGATATACAAAGGTGTCCTCGTTAAGCATTTGATTCTCTGAAATTTAAGTATAATTTGTACAACTAACCCAATTTGATAAATTTCATCTAACATGCTTATCCGTTATATTTATGTAGCTACTCTGAGATAGGAGATCACAGATGAAACAGATAAAGGGACATGATGCTCCAAATCCATCTCTACCGATCCAATTCATCTCAATATCTATTCTCCCAATGGTAAGATGGCTTTAAAAAACACCGAAGTGTAACTGCGGCTTACACATGCCATATGCATGTGTAACTTCCTATTACATATTCTTATGACATATGTAACTGCGAATTACACATGATATATGAATGTGTAACTGCCGATTACATGTAGTACAGTTTTCTTGTGTATGAACTTTTACCAGGTTTCCCACTTCACAGTGTAAGGCTCTTTTACCATCATAGTATTGGCAGACTATGAATGTGTAACTAGTAGTTACACATGCTAATTAGATATGTAACTTCTAGTTACATAAGCTAAATTGATGTGTATACATTAGTTACATATGCAAAATAGATGTGTAACTTATAGTTCCACATGCTAATTTGATGGGATATGCATATGTAACCTAATATGAAACTTCTATCCGTTATTAGTTGATTGAAATAGTTTCAATCGACATATTACTTTAACATTGCTGCTGCAATTGAAGCTGCAGAATGGACTTGGTGGTGATATTAGATGTATGCTTAGGTTGCAGTTACAAAGTTCAGGTGCAAGCTAGTAGGCAGCAGGATGAGCAGCATTTCGGACATCACCATGCAAAGCAATCTGTTGAGAAGCTGGATACTGAGATACTCATAGTACGTACGCAAGAAGTATATAGTTATTGTGTAAAAATATAACTTTCTAATATACTTGTTGATATTCCCTCATTAATGTGTAAAAATATCAACAAGAAGGTGTCCATTCTGCTCATCAAAGGCTCTTGAGGTTTGTATTCCCTCTCTAATACACTTGGTTAGAGCATTAAATTCATTTATTGCTGTTGAAGCTTGATTTTTGTGTAACTCACAATTACACATATATTTCCATATTTCGAAATATTACGGGTGCATGTGTAACTCCAAGTTACACATGACATATGCATGTGTAACTCAAAGTATGCAAGCTAATTGGGTATGCAGCTACTAGTTACACATGCCAATTGGATGTGTAACTGCGATGTATACATGCCAATTGGATGTGTAACTGCTAGTTACATATTCTAATGGGTAACGGATTTTGAAGTTTGACCGCCTCCATATGCCTTCGTTATATACTTTTTGTAGTTAATTGAATGCTAGTTACATATGCTTGAGTTATACTGCCAATTACTTGTATTACAGTTTGCTTGTGTATGAACTTTTTCCAGTTTTTTAGTTGTTTTTACTTCTTTTAAAATTCTTGCTCACATCCCCAAAATGGAATCAGGTGCAACTGGCTCATGTTCGGTTCATTGCTGTTTCAGCTACTATTCCAAACATGGAGGACCTCAGTAAGCTATTGCATTCAATGATAATAATTTGATGATTGTTCATTTGCAATTTGATGATTTCTGTCATTGTTTTCTAAATTCTGCAGGGTAATGGCTTATGGTTCCACTTCAATGTCTTAAAAGGTACCGTATTATGGTGGATACAATCTCTTGTGTGCTTAATTATCCAGACCTTGAAAAGTTATTTTTTTCTTGTTAACTTTTACCCCACAGATTTAGAGAAAAATGAGACCTGTAAAGCTGACCACCAGATTATTCAGTATAGGCTTTATGTTTTCTGCACTGAATCAAGATTTTTATTTGTTTCCCCTTGTTTTTGTGCAGGTGACGCTCCAGCAAAAAACGATTTCTTGTTTGAACGGGTAATTGCTGAATTCCATCATATATTTCAATATTTCGAACTATTACAGGTGGATGCATAACTCACAATTACACATACCATATGCATGTGTAACTCCCAATTACACATGTGTTTTGTAGTATACCAGCTGATTACGCATGTTTTATTTTCTGGAATGTTTAGCCTATGGAAACTTAATATTTTTATGACAATAATTTCTGAATAGTTGTAGCCTTTTTTGATTAGTGGTTTTAACATAGTGTACATGTCGGGTACACGAGTCATAAGCATGTGCAACTGTTAATTAAACATGATATATGCATGTGTAACTCCGACTTACATTAGACAAATGCACGTGTAACTTCGAATTACATTAGACAGATGCATGTGTAATTTATATTTACACACGCTTTTGATAAGTTATCAAGTGTTTTTTTTTTGTGATTTTTGTGATCTTTGTTAATTGTTCAATAATTTTATTTGTTGCAGATATACAAGCATTTGGAATCGGGGAAGATAAGAAAGACGAGAAGGGAGGGGAACATTTGTATTATACGATGTCGCTTATTTCTAGTGTTTTAACTTGCATATCGTATTTAATAATACTCGATTATTATAATTTATAAACAAAGAAATTGTTGTAACTTCATGCTAAGAAATTATTATAAATGATTATTAAAGTAATACATGTAATTTATGTATGCGTTTTTTGTCTATTTCTTTGATGTGTAACTTCTCATTACACATGCCATATGGATGTGTAACTTCCCGATACACATGTCATGTGCATGTGTAACTTCTGATTACACTTACATGACACACCCATGTGTATATGGATGTGTAACTTCTGGTTACACATGTCATGTGCATGTGTAACTTCTGATTACACATCCATATGTTGTTGTTGGATTCCGGCGGTGGTGGTGGATCCCGGCGGTGGTGGTTTCTGCTGCTGCTGGTGGTCATTGGCGGCGGTTGGTGGCGGCGGTCGTCGGAGGTGGTTGTTTGTGGCGGCGGTCGTCGGAGGTGGTGGTGGTGGCGGCCGTCGGTAAATATGGTTGTGACATCATATTACTATATTTTAATATTTTGGGCTTAAATTTAAATTTTATTTAATTTGGTGCTTGACAATATATAAAAGGGTATGATGTCTTTTGATAATTAGGGGCCTAGATTTAAACTTCTTTTAACTAGGGGTCTCATATTATGGGTTATCCATGGGTGGGGCCTGAGCCTAATTTCCTCGTCTGGTATTTTGTTGGGCCTTTGCAATATGACGTCAAGTTCGACAAGTTTCGTGCCAGTTTCAACATTCTAGATCTCTAGTCATATACTAAAGATTTAACGTTTTGGATGTTGTTGTCTGGTAACCTGTTCATATTTCTGGCATGAAGAGGCTGTGCGGATGAGTAGGATTAAGGACGGACTGGGAGGACTCGTGACACTAGAACGACTTAGGAGCAGGAGCAGAAGTGATGAATTCACTTAATAACACCACCTGACCCTGGTTAGTAATTCTCCGAATCATTCCCGAATGATTCGTGAACGTATCCGAACTGACCGAATCCGAATGATACTTCCGAACTATTTGAACTCCGAACCTAGTTCCCGGATTATTTGGACCTCACGAATGATTCGCAAACGTATCCGAACTAACCGAATCCGAATGATATTTCCGAATTAGAACTTCAAACCTAATTCGCGCCCAACCTCGCTCTCCCATAGGTAATTCTCTGACCAGAGTCCTGTTGATTGGTTTTTGTTTGATTTTGTATATACTTTATATTTAAATACAATTATTCAGTTAAAATTTTCTATTGGTAGTTGTTTAACCAGTGTTTTATGTGTTAATTTTTGTTTAAAAGTCTATAAACTCGTTTTATAATACATTTATGCGATTAAATTTTTTACTACATATTAAATAATCATGCTAAAATGTTTTTTTTCCATCTTATAAATCATATACTGTTTAGAGTGGTAGACAAAATAAGATACAAAACATAAAAGAGACAGAGCATGAAAGAGAAGAAGAGAAATCAGGTGTGTCTTTTCTCATTAATATTCACTCTTTAAATACATGGGATGGAGACAAGGTAGGAGTACATGTGTTGAGCAACAAAGAAGAAGTGCTCTACGTATCTAACAAATATAGAAGTTTCTCATGCATAATGACACAAGGGGATGGTCAACCATACCACCAATAACATTCCTACAACACTCCCCCTTGGATGACAACCATTGTAAACTAGCTTCTTTGTCAAAACCTTTCCAGAATACGTATGTTGATGAAAAACTGGTTAAAGGAGAAAAACACTTGAGCTTCTAAGATGGCGTCACTTGTCAGGACTCTTTTCCTTTGTAGGACTGTGCCAGAAAGATATTTCGCAGAAAAACCTGAACACTTGTATGGAGAAGAATAACCTCAACCGAAGTTGTATCTCTAGTGTTTTGTTGTCTCATTAAAAACCTTTTTCGAGTAACAAAACCCCGTGGGAAAAAGTAACCTCGATGAAGGAAAAGAGTACAACACACTTTGATGTCATCAGTGTATCTCTAGATGCTCCCTCTGATGTTGACATCTCTCCATAATTTTCATTTATGGTATCATTGTTGTCTCATTAAAAACCTTTCCGAGTAGTAAAACCCAGTGGAAAAAAGTAACCTCGGTAAGGAAAAGAGTTCAACATACCATACGGTGCTCCCCCTGATGCATGACAATTTCTTTAGTCAAATACAGTCATGGGAATGGACAATTCCTTTAGTCATATGGAGTCACAAAAGTTCGGACAATCTCTTTAGTCCTATACTTCTCACATGTTTGTCAAATGTGGACTTAGGTAATGACTTAGTAAATAAGTCTGCCACATTTTCATCATATTTTACTTTACTTACTTGAATGTTTAGAAGACATTGTTGTTGTTGATTGTAAAAGAACTTCGGTGATATATGTTTCGTATTATCACCCTTAATATACCCTTGCTTCATCTGTTCGATGCAAGCTGCATTATCTTCGTAAATACAAGTTGGCTCTTCAGTGGTAGAACTCACACCACATGTCCCTCGAATATGTGTAATGATAGACCTTAACCATATACACTCACGAACCGCCTCATGTAGGGCAATGATCTCAGAGTGGTTCGTGGAGGTAGCCACAAGGGTTTTCTTGGTCGGTCTCCAGGATATCGATGTATTCCCAATAGTGAACACATATCCAGTTTGTGATCGACCTTTGTGTGGGTCTGAGAGGTACCGAGCATCAACAAAATCAACCAAAGCATTATTTGAGGTTTCGGTGTTAGGCGTCGCAATTACATTAGCATCCCTCCTTTCGTCTTCATAGGGATAAAACAAACCCAAGTCAATGGTTCCTTTTAGGTATCTAAAGATATTCTTTATACCATTCCAATGACGCTATGTTGGCTATGAGCTATATCTAGCTAACAAATTCACCGAGAATGAGATATCTGGTCGAGTACATTGTGTTAAGTACAATAATGCGCATATTCTACTTAGATAGGGATATTCAGCTCCCAATACATCTTCCCCATCTTCCTTAGGAAGAAATGGATCCTTATGTACATCTAAAGTTCGACCAACCAGGGGAGTGCTAGCAGGGTGCACTTTGTACATATTAAATTGCCTGAGCATCTTTTGGACATATGCAGACTGGTGGATTAATATTCCACAAGCTCGATGTTCTAGTTCAAGTCCTAGACGCATCCGAGTTTTCCCAAGATCTTTCATCTCAAATTCGGATTTCAAATAGCTTGCGGTTTCTCTTATTTCATCAAGAGTACCTACTATGTTCATGTCGTCGACATAAACATCTATAATTGCAAATTCAGAACTTTTTTTCTTTATAAACACACAGGGGCACAATTTTGTTTGTATATCCCTTCCCAATCAAATAATCACTTAGACGGGTATACCACATCCATCCGGATTGCTTTAATCCGTAAAGTGAGCGTTTCTGCTGAATTGCAAACACACTCTGTGGATTAGAGTTATTTGATGTGGGCAATGGAAGTCCATCTGGAACTTTCATGAATATCTATGTATCAAGATCCCCATAGAAATATGCGGTAACCACATCCATAAGTTGCATTTCAAGTCCTTCTGAAACTACTAAGATGACTAAGTAACGGAACGTTATGACGTCCATTAGAGGAGAGTAGTTTCTTCGTAATCAATCCCAAGGCATTGTGAGAAACCTTGCGCCACAAGGCGAGCCTTATATCTCAAGAATTCGTTCTTCTCATTACGCTTTCTGACAAATACCCATTTATGTCCTACATGCTTTACACTTGGTGGGGTTAGCACTACCGCACCAAATACCGCCTTTTTGCCAGTGAATCTAGTTCAGCCCGGATTGCGTCTCTCCATTGAGGCCAATCTGCTCTCTTTTGGAATTCTGCAATAGAGCATGGTTCGATATCATCGTGCTCTATAATCTATCGAGCAACAGTATATGTGAATATATCATCAATATGCGTGGAGGATATTTCCATCAACACGCGCACTTTCATAATCCATAGCGATTTGTTTGTTCTCTGGAATAAATTCAAACTTCGGGGCGTCCCCCAGTAATGATTCATGGACATAACTGTAATCAGACACAATCTCGTGAGATGGATCATCTGTATTGATGATATATGGATCGGTTTGTGCCTTACTCTCCATTTTCTTCCTTGGCTGAGTATCGATCGAACCAAGTGGTCTCCCCCTCTTCCTTTTGGGGGCCACGGCCTCAGCTACACATCCACCAAGTGTATCCTTGGTACCTATATCTATGGTACCTTTTCCCTTGTCAGGAATTTCTAACCTTGCAGGCACATTTGCAGCTGGTATATGTGATCTCGTCACTTTAGCGATATCTGTAAATGCATCAGGCATTGAATTTTCCACATTCTGAAGATCGATAATTCTTTTCACTTCACTTTCGCATTGTGGAGTGCGGGGATCAAGATGAGACAACGTGGGAACACACCACGACAATTCCTTTCGTTCCCTTTAGAAGTCCTTTTCCATACCTCCCCCTAACGACGGGAAGGTTGTCTCATCAAAGTGACAATCCACAAATCTAGCGCTAAAGAGATCGCCTGTCATAGGTTCTAAGTAGCGGATAATTATTGGGATTTATATCCAACATAAATACCTACTCGTCTTTGTGGACCCATCTTAGTACGTTGTGGGGGCGTAATAGGCACGTATACGGCACAACCAAATATGCGTAAATGTGACATATCAGGCTCATATCCAGTTACCAACTGGTACACAGAAAATGGTTGGCTAGCAGTGGGTCTAAAGAGAATAAGTAATGTTGCATGCAATATGGCGTACCCCCAGGCAGTAATAGGCAGGTTGGAACGCATAACCAATTCCCTAGCTATCATCTGTAACCTTTTGATGGTAGCTTCTGCGAGACCATTTTGAGTATATACATGGGGTACGAGATGCTCTACGTCAATTCCATTAGACATACAGAAATCATCAAATCCTTTAGATGTAAATTCTCCAGCATTATCAAGTCTGATAGACTTGATTGGATAATCAGGGTGGTGAGCCCTTAATCGTATAATTTGTGATAGGAGCTTTGCAAATGAGGCATTTCTTGTGGACAACAATGCAATGTGTGACCAACGGGTCGAAGCATCAACCAGAACCATAAAATACCTGAATGGTATGCATTCTGGATGTATTGGTCCACAAATATCACCTTGTATTCTTTGTAAAAATGGAATATTTTGTTTGGTATCTTTAGCATAGGATGGTCTCGATCCTGTCTTTGCCAAAGAAAAAGCTTTGCAGAATGAGCGATGTGCCTTCGATAAGGACATCGAAGAATAATGGGACAGGGGGTGCGCTTCAATTACTTTAGAAGACGAAGGTTGCGCTTCTCTTGCTTTAAAAGTCATAGATTGTGCATCATTTACTTTAGAAAGCACATTGTTACTCTGCATTGTAACAATCTGTTTACCCATTTTCTTTTTCATTCGAAAGAAGGGATGTCCGTGTGAGTTCTTCAAAACACGGATCATCATATCACGACCTGGGTTCCCTAGTCGATCGTTCCAAAGCTTATAAAATTCACTGGCCAACAGTTCATCGTTGGCAACCACATGGGATTCAATAATCCTAATAGTGGTGATATACAATCCACTAGAGTGACTCATTAGTTTCTCTAAGATGCGCTTCCTTACGCATTCACTAGAGGTCACATATATGTACTCAATTCCATTTTCACATTGAGTTTCCAAGTGATAACCACTTGCACGGATATCCTTGAAACTTAACAAAGTGCGGTGAGCTCTTGGTGCATATAGAGCTTCTGTGACTTTAATCATTATGTTGTTTGAAAACAAGAATTGGGAAGTACCTCGCCCAATGATTACTTGTGATGATCCAATCATAGTCACAGATGTATTATAAGGAGTAAAACTAACAAATAATTGTCTATTTCGTAGGATATTGTGGGTGGTTGCACTATCAGCTAGACATTCAATTTATCTTTTAGACATTCCTACAAGTACATTAGGAAGGAATGTTACAAACAAAGAAAAACGAACAATTTATCTCATTTCCTTTAGAGAATTTTGTTCTACTATAATGGCGTCCTTTCCATTCTAATTTACATGCTAAACAACAGATTATCATAAATAAAGTAAAATTCTATAGAACATAATAGAATGTAAGTATTTATAGATAATCCATACACACAACATAAAGATGGTAAGAACATGTTCAGCAAAAGTAAAACCTACTCAAACTATTAAACAAACGATAGTCTAAGATAACATAAAAACTTCAAAGCATCTAAAGGCAGACAGAGTCTAGCAAGTCATAAAATAAGAAATTAAATTCTTAGGCCCAAGCAAAATCAGGCACATCCATGGTTGGGGAAAAGTCCTCATTTCTCAGGAAGTCTGAAGTTGTGAGGTTGACGTCAGGGGTCACATCATTTTCTTCCATATAGTGAGCCTCTTGTTCGAGAGTTTCCCAGTACTTTTGTAGCTCGCAGCTACATTGGCACTAACCTTGCAATGCTTGTAAAAATGTCCGGTACTTCCACACCTAAAACAAGGCGCATTTCCGTCTGCGGCCTTTTTGTTAGTGAGATTTTTAGGTGTTTTCTTGAACTTAGGATCACCACCACTATGGCCAGAAGTTCCTTCTCTGTTCCAAACATTAGAGTGACCTTTACGTCCTCGACCTCGATTATGTCCCTTATGTCCTCTTCCATGAGAGGTGTTATCTCCACGTGGGTATGGATCATGGGGATGTGAATCAGATTGTCGAGCCCTCTTTCCTTTGGGGTTATTTCCCTTATTGACCTTGTCATGGTTAGCTTCGGAAACTTTCTTTTTCCCGACAGCTCTGGCATTGTTATTAACAAGAATCTCATTGTGCCTTTCGTCCACTTGCAGTAAGTTTATCAACCTACTGAATGTGGTGATTCTTTTGTTATCTACCTGTAAACGATACTGGTTCGCTAGTATCATGGACGAGGTGGGAAAGGTCGATAGGGTTTTCTGAATCATTTCCTCATCAGTAAGTTTCTTTCCAAAAAAGTCCATACGTGCCTGAATTTGCAGCATGTCTTTTTGGAAATCATCACTTTTACATAATCGAGGAAGCGGATTTCGTTCCACAGGACGTTCAATTGTGGTATTAAGGAATCATGAATGTTCCCAAAACGGCTATCTAGGGCATCCCATAGCTATTTTGGTGTCTTCAAGTGATGATAACCCCAACGCAGGTTAGGATCGATATGCCTCTTGAGGAACATAAGAGCATTAGCTTTGTCTTTCTCAGTTGTCGGAGAAGCGTCGGCAGATGGCTTGATAGTGGAGGTGAAGTCCTTTGCCACAAAGGTAGTTTCCACATCTGCTACCCGACGGTGGTACTCAAGTCCTGCTGAGTCCAAAAGTTCGAATTCTGGTCGAATTGAGTCCATCTACATAGACAAAGTAAAGGACATTAATATGGTTCTCAAGTCTTTATGAGTCCACAACAAATCCCGGTATCATTTTCCCCTGACCAAATTTCTTTATGGTTATTTGGGTGATACGAATATGTCATATAGTCCAATCTGATCATAACCCAGTCCACAAAATTAATTAACCGAGCTTCTTTATGGTTTTAACAAGGGAACTTTGTTTGCAAACCAAATTTCTTTATGGTTTAAAAATGACAAACAATTTGGTGATAAGGTTCACAAAATAGTCTGTTAAAAAAAAATAAACTACATGCCCATTTATCATTTATATACGCATATAAAACTATTGAAATTTAAGTCGCAATTAGTTTGCATACTAAAGAAATATGTATGGAAAATTATAACATATTGTGGGGATAACATCATGAATGTATACATATATGATGCATATGTATGTATGTTAATTATTTTTCTTGAAAACCATAAATATTCTAGTATTTTATTTTTATCAAATATTCATCATGGGTATAATACATTTGCTAACAAATAGAATGATATGATATCTTCAAAGGTAATATCCATGCATGTATTTATTTATTTATTATTTAAAAAAAATAGAATAAAAGAGAAAGTAAAACATCACATGCGGAGTTTGAAACAAAATCAGATGGCCCCTTCTTTCCTTTTTTTTGGTATAAGTAAAAAAAACCATATTTCTTGTGTATCACATGATTTTAATTAATTAAAATAGAGCTAAAAATGTCATTTTCATGTTAGAAGACAAACATGTGATCATAAAGAAACAAATAAGCTATCACTATCAAGTTGAAAATCAACTAGTAAGAATCAAATGGATTATTTTCTTTTAACTTTTGGTGTAACTAAAATAAATAGTAGAAGCTAGTATTATCATGTCATGTGATAGATGAGACAAATATATCACTTTCAATAAGAGTAAATAGGTACATGATAATGGAAAGAGTGGTTGAGTTATACTTTCTTTTGTTTTGTGTTTCAAGGTTTGAAACTCAAATGGTTAGACAAAGTGCTGATAACGTGTTTAGAGTGGTAGACAAAATAAGATACAAAACATAAAAGATACAAAGCATGAAAGAAAGGAAGAGAAATTAGGTGTGTCTTTTCTCATTAATATTCACTCTTTAAATACATGGGATGAAGACAATGTAGGAGTACATGTGTTGAGCAACAAAGAAGAAGTGCTCCATGTGTCCAACAAAGATAGAAGTTTCCCATGCATAATGACACATGGGGGTGGTCAACCATACCACCAATAACATTCCTACAACATATACAAACAAAATTAGTCTCGTAATAAGGTCATAATACTTATCAATTTATCATATATGTAAGCCGAATTTAACCTGGCTTAATTGGGGTATACCCAGATTAATTGGGGTATACCTAATGAGACAAAACCCAAGACATTATGAAGTAAAAGAAGTCACCCCTTAACCTTGTATTTTCTAAATGGCTAATATGCCCTTGTTTAATTAACACTAAAATTTTTGATTAGGTTAATTAATTGAGTTTAAATTAAAATTTTGAAATTATGAATTCAGTAGATTAAACCTTTAATCCGTCTTATGAGTTTGATTTGGATCAAAAAATTTGGTTTTGAAAATGTGAATGGTCGGCAAGGTCAACGTTTGAATAAGGTGCCGACGATGGTCGACGTTTGAATAACATGCCGACCAAATACAGCCGACATGGTCCTTGGATGAATAAAATGCCGACCCTTTTTAAGCCGGAATGGTCTTTGAATGAAGAATACGCCGACTATCTTGGGCCAACAATCTTACGGTCGGCATGTAAATATTTCCTACCATGACGGTTATCATATAGCCGTCATGCACATAATTTATAACACTGCCGGCTAACCTGTAGTCGGCATGATAAGGATTTATAACCTTGCCGACTTGTACTTATACCAAACAGAAAACTGAATATGGGAAGATATAATTCACTTTATTCATGCAATTTTGTTTACTACATTGATTGAAACATAAAACCTAACTCCTTGTCGACGGAAAAACGAATGCACTTAGCATGTGCATCAAGCCTTTGAACCCCTAAGCGACCCTAGTGGACGAGTTATAGTCTCGTGATGGTTTACATAGATATCTACCCACAAAACCTACACTAAAACCATCAATCTTCGTTGGAGGAATCCCATTCATCTCCGGGCTGCATGAAGTCCGGGGCATACTCCGGGATTTTGGATACCATGAATTCATAGCTTGCATCGAATGCGAATGCTTCCCCCTTTTCTTCCAAGTAGCGCGCTTTCACGACTTCATGCTACAAAAACAAAATACAAACTTAATTTGTTAGTAGTGTTTAATAGGAAGATCAAACAACATGGATCACGTAAAATAAACCACAAAAACACTAAAAAATTGTTCAATGGACAAGTTGAAGTTGGTAGCGTTGAAAATTCGGGGCTGGAGAGCTAAAAAAGCGAGTATCGCATTTTAAATGACTAAGTGCCTATCATGCACTTGTTGCACACTTCTTCCATTCGGATTCCCAAACTCTTGCCTAAATTTGTTGTGTACCCTAGACCAAAAGTTTACGGCATCCACCCTTACGGAGGACTCATGTCTAACTCGAGTTTCTGCGTACCACGCTTTGGTGATTGCCAAATCTTCGTTTGAATCAAATAAAGCCATTGTTGTATGTAGAGAGCTATTGTGTGAGTTAGATGGAGTGTATGATGATATGAGCTTTGGAGAGTATATGCAAATAGTTGTGTGTTGTTTTGTAGACATAAGTAGTGTATTTATAGGATGGTGGACAAATTTGGCCTTTATACTGCCCAAGTACAAGTCAATCATTGAAATTGTACTTGCAAAAAATTTGAATTTTGAATTCGCCGGCGAGGTTTGTTTTCCCCAGTACGCCGACTAAAACTGGCCGGCAGGGTGAAAATTTTGTTACCATGCCGACCTTATGAATTTTAGGCATCAGGAGAACATTTTCTTTTGTGTATCCGCCGGCAATGTATTTTGACATTTGCATGTCGGCTATGCTACGGCCGGCAGGGTAGACATTTTCTTACCATGCCGACCTTATGACTTTTAGGCATCAGGAGAACATGCAATTTTCTGTTTAACCATCGGAACGGTATTTGGTCCCTTGCGTGCCGGCTTTGATTTGGCCGGCAAGGAACATATTTTTTAACCTTGTCGGCCCTGGTGTGCAAATAATTGCTGGTGTCAGGGCCGGCAGTCTGACAGTTCAAAACCTAGACGGCCCTGGTGTGGTCGGCACTGTAACTTAAAAAAAGCATGCCGGCATAAGTATTGAAACTTTACATAGCTAAACATACCATTCACTAAACAACTAGAAATCCAACACTTGTTGTCCAAAATACGAAAACATGTCCCATAAATCTTTAAAAAAAACATTTGTCCAGCCGTTAACCTTAACATTTTTCCAACACAACATAAAGAAATAAACTAGAGACTGCATTCATTCACCACCACGACCACGACCCCATTGAGGAACACCACCACTACTACTACCTTCACCACCACAACCACTACGAGCCCTCTTTTCTTTCTAAAAAGGATGAAATCATTCCAATGGATTCAAAAAAGAAAACTTGTTCTTTGGTAAATCAATTGCGAAACGCTTTTGTAGAATATCTAATATATGTTTTACATATTTTATGCGAAAATGATCTATTTTAATAAGATTTTCTTAACTCTTATTCAAGAGGTCTAATAATGTATATATATTGGACCTTTTGAGACAGTTATAGATCATGAGAGACAATTCTGATTAGTCAATAAAAATACATTTCAATGCTATATCTTTTTTGCTTTTGCTTAGTTTATCCAATTTATTCTGAAAGGTAAAAAAGGGTATAGTAACTATGTTTTGATTGTCCTCTAAATTTGTGTCACGTTCTTCCGCATGCAGAAAGGGTATAAATAAATCTATCAAATTACGGGAAGCCTCGTGAAGTGATTCTTTAGGAGTTAAACTTCCATTCGTCCACATTTCTATAAAAAGTATTTCTTGTTTTTTATTTCCATTCCCATAAGAATGAATACTATGATTCGCATTTCGAACAGGCATGAATACTGCATCTATAGTAAAACTTCCATCTTGTGCATTATTTGGTGTTTTCATATGATATCCACGATTCCTCTCGATTTGTAGTCCAATACACAAATCCATGGGTTCCGTTAGGCTAGCTATATGCGGTGTCGTATCAACAATTTCCACAGAAGGCGGTGAGATGATGTCTTGAGTAGTTAAGTATCCTGGACCCCTGATGCAAATGGATGCGTTGCGAGTTCCATATAGATTACTTCTTAATACAATTTCTTTCAAATTCATTAAAATTTCATGTACGAATTCTTCAATACCTACTATAGTAGAATACTCATGTGGTATTTTGTCAGATTTTGCACGTGTGATACATGTTCCTTTTATTTCTCCAAGCAAATCCCTTCGCATCGTGATGCCTATTGTGTCGGCTTGACCCTTCAGAAGCGGAGACAAAATAAAACGGCCATAATAAAAACGCTTACTGTCTGCTCTAGATTCAACACACTTCTGTTGTAGTGTCCAAGTAGATACTGCTACTTCCTCTCGAAGCATAGTAATTTTTTTTATCAGATTATTGAATAATTTTTTTCTCTTGAAATCAGTTCCATTCTTTTTTCTACACACGTCTTTTTTTAGGAGGTCTACATCCATTATGTGGCATATGGGTTACATCCCGTATGAAACTTAATAGTATACCACTTCTACGAATGGCTCGTAATGTTGCATCTCTTCCGAGACCAGGACCCTTTATCATGACTTATGCTCGTTGCATACCCTGATCGACTACTGTACAAATAACATTTCCTGCTGCGGTTTGGGCAGCAAACGGTGTCCCTCTTCTTGTGCCCCTGAATCCAGAAGTACCACGGAGGACCAAGAAACCACCCGACCCCGTACATCTGTAACCGTTACAATGGTATTGTTGAAACTTGCTTGAACATGAATAACTCCTTTCGGTATTCTACGTCCAGTCTTACGTGAACTAATACTTCCATTTCTACGTGAACCAACTCTTATTATAGGTTTTGCAATCTTTTATCATCTCATCAATATAAGTCAGAGATATATGGATATATCCATTTCAGGTTAAAACAGATCCTTCATTTTATTTGTACATTGTGTCCTTTTTTCGAAGGATTATCCTTGTCTCTGTTTATGTCTCGGGTTGGAACAAATTACTATAATTCGTCCCCGCCGGCGAATCAGTCAACATTTTTCACAAATTTTACGAATAGAGGCTCTTATTTCATATTTGTCATTCCTTACCTTAATTCCGAATCTACTCCTTGGAAGAAAATAAGTCTTTTGGAATTTTTAACCTTGAGTTGTATCCTCACAAAAATAATGTCGAAAAAAAACACCTAATCGTTCGAATCTTTATTGCGGATTCTATAAATTATACGTCCACTTGTTGAATCATAACAACTTACTTCGATTTTGACTTTATCTCCTGATAGTATCCGTATAAAACTACGTCGGATCCTTCCAGAAACATAACCTAGAATCAGATCTTCATTATCTAAGGGAACCTGGAACGTGCCATTGGGAAGTGAATCAGTAATTAAACCTTCATCAATCCATTTTTGTTCTTTCATTTTAAGTAACCCCCTTGAAGTATCAACTAATGGAGGAGGAGTGATGTTAGGCAACCAGTTCTTCCTATTTTTTTTTATAATATAGGAAGTTACCAATTCAATTCAGATATCAGAAAGATCACCATATATAACACAAAATTTCTACTCTGATTCCTTCTAGCCGAGATTCTCGGTCTGTCATTATACCTCGAGAAGTATAAAGAATAACAATACCCATTCCTCCTAAAATCCTAGGAATTCGTTGAGAGTTGGAATAGATTCGTAGACCAGGCCGGCTGATACGTTTTAAAATAGTTTTATATGTCCTTTTCCTATTCCTTCTATGTCGAAGGGTTAAAACCAAGAAATTTTGTTGTTTTCTCGATGTTTTCTCACGTTTTCGATAAAGCCGCCTCGTAGAAGTATTTTCACAATGTTTTCGGTAATATTAGTAGATGCTATTCGAACCGTTCATTTTTTATCCATGTCAGCATTTCGTATAGAAGTTATTATGTCAGCAATTGTGTCCCTACCATGATGAATTATAATTATTGGTGCCTCCGATTTTTAATATAATCAACATGCTCGTTTTTTTTATTAATTATAAAGTTAAGGGATATACGTGATACATAATCTACTAAATTAATTTAATCTATTTCCAAGACCCTACTCTATCATATCACGGGCTTGTCTATTAGTATTTATTAAATATAGTATTTATAATACCTCAGGAGATAATGAGACTATTTTAGTAAAATTCAACTGTCTCAATTCCCGAGCGATCGCACCAAAAACCCGAGTTCCTTTTGGATTTCCTTCTTGATCAATGTCAACTGCGGCATTGTCATCATATCGTATTATCATACCGTTGTCACGTTTAAGTTCTTTACATGTACGTACAATTACAACTCTGATCACCTCTGATCTTTCTAGAGGCATATTGGGCACTGCTTCTTTGATTACAGCAACAATAATGTCACCAATATGAGCATATCGACGATTACTAGCTCCTATGATTCAAATACACATCAATTTTCGAGCCCACTGTTGTCCGCTACATTTAAAAGGGTTTGAGGTTGAATCATATCATTATTTTTTATCGTTTCTTTCAATGCAAAGAAAGGGCAAAAGAAGAAAGAAATATTTTTTGTCCAGAAAAAAAGGCCTGCGGGTTTTTGTTTTTTTTTATCACAAAGACTACTTTCCTTTGGTTGCACATCCCTATTCTGCAATAAGGAATTGAGTTCGTATAGGCATTTTGGACGCAGTGATTGAAACAACTTCTCTGGCTACAATTTCTGATACTCCACCCATTTCATAAAGTATTCGACCCTGTTTAACGACAGATACCCAATATTCGGGAGATCCATTCCCCGAGCCCATACGCATTTCCGCAGGTCTTAATGTAACATGTTTTTCTGGAAATATACATACCCATATTTTTCCACCACGACGTGCATATCGTGTCATTGCTCGTCGCCCTTCTTCTATTTGTCTAGATGTGATCCAGGCGGGTTCAAGTTCCTGAAGAGCATATCCACCGAAATAATATGATTGCCTCGGTAAGATATTCCCTTCATTCTTCCTCTATGTTGTTTACGGAATTTGGTTCTTTTGGGGTTATAGTTGATGGTTGTTTGTTATTCTCAATTCCATCTTTACTGCAGAACTGGACATGAGAGTTTCTTCTCATCCAGATCCTCGCGAATGAAATGATTCCATAATATTACGAATATGTATTGAATTTATAATAAACTGAATCATAGGATTTTTTGAGATCTAATCTGTCACGTAAAAATTTATATATCTTGGGTTTTATCTACAACTGGAACTATACCTCTAGAATATAGAATTTTTTTACGAATCTTTATTTGGACCTTTATTGAATCCAAAAAACTTAGCAATTCAATAAGGCCTTCGCGGGTGAATATTGACTCTTTCAATATCTATTTAATTCGTGGGGTCAGTCCTTGACCTCTCAGAAAAAAAATGAATAGGTTCCTGGTTCTTTCTGCCATCCCACCTAATGAATCATTAGGATTCGTTTTCAATGGAATCTTCTGCAGTCATAGGTTCCGTCGTTCCCATAACTTCTTGGTTAATGGCTGGGCCTGAACTCTGCAACAGAGTTCCTAATTCAATTTGTTGTTTCTGAGTCAATATACTCAGTCTTTATTGACTCGAAGCTCTCTTTTATTTGTATTTATTTTTCCTATGAACCGGATTCATTTAATGATTAATTATGATTATGGTTGAATCCATATTGATGCTTTATTACACTCCTTTGTATGAGATTATTCATAGACCATACATATTGGGATCATATATCGTCGATATTATCCTTCTCTCTTTCTCCCCATTCCATTTATCCACATCCTTTTTTTTTATTTCATATCACAATCCATGATCAGATTGGTTTTTCTTTTATGTATATGTAATATTAAAAAGATTTCAGTTGCTATAACGATATGATCAATACATCATATAATGACTGTTTCTTTGGATCCCGATAATACGAATCAATGAGCTAGTTATTAGTTACATAGTTCTTAGTTCAGACTAGGGGACCGTCCTTTCCTTTTTTAATCTAATCTAAACTAAAAAACGAACGAGTCACACACTAAGCATAAAAATTGTACCAAAGGGTCAATATAATTTTTATTTAACCCTATAGAATTAAAATATTTGAAATTGATCATTTTAGATTAAAGGGAAAAATAATCAAAGGTTTTGTTTATTTTGGTCCTGTGTTAGATTGAAAAGTCAAAGAAGAAATCTTTGATTGTTTCTCGTCTGCAAATATCCAAAGTTTTATGCCTAATACCCCATAAATAGTCCGAACCGTATATGAAAAATAATCAATTTTAGCTCGAATGGTTTGTAGGATAACCCTACCTTCTCTGATCCATTCGACCGTGTTATTTCTTTTCCGTCAATACGTCCTGTAATTTGTGCTTGAATTCCTTTTGTATCTGCTTGCTCAGTTAATTCAATAGCTTTTTTCATTGCCTTTCAAAATCAAACTCTATTTTTTAATTTCCCATCTATAAATTCCGCAAGAATATTAAGGTCTCCATAGGGTTTTGCAATTCGTGTAATAGCAATGTTGAGTTTTCGGTTCACAAAATTAAAACCTTTTTGAACATTGATCTGTAATTCTTCAATTCCTCTCGGTTTACCCTCTATTAACCATTTTGGAAATCCCATATAGATTATGACCTGGACCAGGTCGATTCTTTTTTTAATCTCTATACGCGCAATTCCCTCCACACCCGAAGATGTTCTCATATTTTTTTGTACATAATTCTTGATACAATCCCGTATTTTTTAATCTTCCTGTAGACCCTCAGAATAACTTTTTGGTTGAGCAAACCAAAGGGAATGGTGCTTTAGGTTGTACCAAGTCTAAAACCAAGTGGATCTATTTTTTGTCCCATACACCCTCGATTTCTTCGCTTTCTTCATTAGCCCATTTTAGTCTTTCCGTGCTCTACCATACATAGATACCTCTCTCTAACATCCGTATATTTATCTATATATACATATCCAGTTTTTCTTAACCATATGAAATAGTCTTGATCTTTAGATATATCTTTCAATACAATAGTTATATGACAGGTGGGTCTTTTGATCGGATAACTACGTCCTCGAGCTCGAGGCTTTAACTTTTTCACGATAACACCCTCGTTGACTTCGTCTTGACTAATGATTAAATATGTTTCTTTGAAACCCATATTGTGACTAGCATTTTCTGCTGCCGAAATAAACCAATTTAAATATAGGATAACATGCGCAGTGAGTGCCCTAAATCCCTTTGTCAACTCATTGTTCAAGAAGGCGACCACCGCAGTACCCCAAGAATACTCACGCATCTTATCTAAGGGATCTAATAGTTACATATAACTGGCGTCGACCAAGCTTCCGGAAATGTCGAGGAAGATACATTTTCCAAGGACATATATCAAATAAGCTGACGCGGTAGCATTGATTCGCACCGGGTTCACCCTTCCTTCCCTATCAAATATTTTCTTGGTCCCAGATAATGTGTCCCTCAACTGCTTCAGATTAAACTTCTTGGTTATACGAACTTATTTCTTCTCAAGCATAGACTCCGTCTCATTTTGATTCCAATCGAACAATTTCTGGCTCAATTTTTAGATATCCTTGAAAGAAAAATCATCATCGAAGCCCTCACTGACTGCTTTTCCCTCAACCTCGAGGCCTAGAATTTGATGAGCATCATCGGGAGTTATCGCCATCTTACGGAATGGGAATAACATTGTATCAGTCTCTCCGTAGAACCTCTCACAGAATGCAGATACGGTAACTCTATCATGCTCAATATTCGAACTCTCCACCGCAGGCCACAACCCGGAGTTCTTGACAATCACTTTAACCTCCTCACGTTCATCCTTAAGATCCCAAGTCTTAGTCACTGAACATGAAGCTTGGTGCCTCATGAGACGGACGACATGCTTGTGATCCTAAATACCAAAAAAACAAAATGAAAAAAAATACAAACACTTGACGCAAATTTAAGATAGATACACACTTGAATAAAAAACAAAGACGGATTGAGATTACTTACGATAGTATTATGGATCGTACATGCCCATGAGTCTTTGTATCCAAAAAGAACATTTCCACCATTTCTTGGGGTCCCCCTTGGAAGCTCACCTTTTTTCAGTGTAACCGTCAAGTAAGGGGGAGGCATGTGGGAATTAGCTGGTTTAGTGATCACCCTCTTCTTATTTCCGGTTTCAGTTGAAGTTGAATCTTCGGTTTGTTGAACAATAGATAGAGTTTGTTCTCCATTTCCATATCCTTCTTCTTATTCTTCTTCCACTGCCTCTTCAAAAATTTCATCTTCGATATCCTTATCTTTATCTCCATTACCATCATCATTATCATCATCATCACCTCCTCCAACATTAGGCATTTCTTGATCACCATCATCATCATCATCATTGTTACCTCCTCCAGCAGCCGGAGTGCTTTCATCAACATCATCATCATCATCACCTCTTCTACCAGATGGAATTGATTGGTCTTCATCTAGAGTCTCGTCTGAATCACTGGGTTCCGATGGTGGTTCAGAATCATTCGGTACACGGATCTTGAGCGTTCCCGGTACAACTTATGCCCTCTATATGTTGAATTCAAGAGTTTTTCACCAACACGAGGAGGTCTTGAAGGAGGACTAAGAGATTTCATAGTTTTATTCTTTGCCTTTTGCAACCTGAACAAGAACGATTAAGAAAAAAATACATAAGTCGGCAGGGTCGACAAATATAACCTTGCCGGCTACACAAAAGTCGGGAGGGTCGATTAAATAATGCATGCCGGCTAAACAGAGGCCGACAAGGTAATATTCATATAACATGCAGGCTAATAACAAATATTAACATAGTAGATACAAGGATTTTCCACAAAACCAGTCGGCAAGGTCCATTACCAACACACTGCCGGCCAATAAACAACCGGCTTGGTTTTATCCAAATACTATTCCGACTTTAAAATTCAAGGCACCAAGAGACGCAAACTATTTTCAAAACAGCCGGCAGGGTAAAAAAATATAACACACCGACAGAAAAAAAAAAACTAACGCCGTCACGCTCCTAGGTTGAATAACTTGCCGACCCTGCAAGTAGCAGTTACAGGTATTCAACAGCCGACAAGATCTTCAACGTAAGAGCCTGCCGGACAAACCCTAAATATGAACAGTCGGCAAGGTCGATAACATAATACTCTGCCGGCGTCGCAACTTCCAATTCACAATTTCGATTTTTCTGACATAATTTGACATGCAAACATTAAATTGAAATACTATAGTGAGTTTAAGTATGCCCTTACTTTCTTAAGCGCACCATTTCTCGTGTTTCAACGGCTACGAATTCTTCTTCTTCAACCTTTTTTTTCTTCACTTTCTTTTGAACCAAACTTGCAATTCCAGGGTTATACTCATTGGGTTTTCGATTAGCGTCTTTCACACGAGTAGCTTTACGTCTTGGCAGATCCATTGTTGAAGATTAATCGGAGTTTTCGAATCGACGATTTCGATGAATTAATCGAGGAGTTTCGAGTTTTGATGGAGAAGAAGAAGAGAGCCGATATGGTTGTGGAGGAGAAGAAGAAGAGAAGAAGGAAGAAGAAATGAAAATAATAAAACTGATATAGGGTAATAGGATTATAAAGGGTAAGGGTATTTTTATAACTTACCCATTAGGACTCCCCCTAAAATATTTAAAAAGAGTCCACTTAAAATTGGGTATACCCCAATTAATCTGGGTATACCCCAATCAAGCGAGGAATTTTAAGTGCCGAACTCACATTTATAAAACGAATATGCACGGACGTATGCCGTTCCGAACTAATGTCTGAACAACGAACCGTTGACCGGATTTTTGACCGAATCCAACCTATCTGAATCCGTATAATTCCCGTACGTATGCCGTCCTGAACTACTACCCGTATCCCTAATTGCTAACTAGGCACCTGACCCGACTCACCAGCAGTACCTTGCTCGTGATTGGAATCGAGAAAAAGGAAAAGCAAGAAAAGAAAAGTACTTAACATGGAACCTAAAAATTCTACAATTTTAACTGTAAACTCTAAACACAGGTAAGAAACAGAACTCATAGCTGTGGAAAATGAATTCAGTTCAATACAAATCACGGAGAGTGACAGATTTTATTTTTCTACAAATTTTATTTTTCTACAGAATCATGTGCAAATTTGTTCAAATTACAGAGCTTCACAGGAAGCAATAACCTCCTCACAGAATGACTGTCCAAGCAATCCAAACCTATTGGGACCATCTTCATGAGTATGCCAAGTGCCCGCCTGTTTAGGATCTTGTTAGGTTCGATTTAGTGTCAGAAGTTTTTACTGGATGGTTCAACCTATACTGAAGAATGCTCGATATTATGAAACTTCTTTCAACGAGAAAGAAAATTGTTTCATCGTGAAAGCTAAAAATAGTAAGCTCATATTCAGACTTAACAGATTAAAAACTTTATTAGAGCCGCGCTAAATTCTATAACAAGCAGTGTAGCATTTTCCTAGATGTTCTTATTGTTGGAGAAAATGAGTTATTTAATAAATGATTTTTTGGTCTTGGTGTGGTTTGATCTTCTTGCTTTTATTTTCGTGCGGCGTTTTACTTCCATCCCTGTTGCTGAGTTTAAGAGTGGGTAACTTGTATTGTGCTAATACAAGTTATATCGGGCAGTCTTATCCTGGACACATCTTCGCACGTTGGGGTTTAGAATTACTTTAGAGTATACCCGCGAACTAATGTGTTAAGGAAAGCTTGCTGAACCTGTGATTCTCCCGTCATCAATTTGTTCGTGGTAGAGTTGTTTGATACGGTTCTTTATATTTATTGTTTCATACATCTGACGTTTCTTCTATTGTTGCAAGTCTCCAACAATCTTAACACATTAGTATTCCTTGTAACAATGGGAAAGAACGACGTTGAAAGACCACAGAAGTTTAATAGAAAGGATTTCAAGAGATGGCAATCCAAGATGTTGTTTTATCTAAGCCATCATGAACTGGTTTATGTACTTGTTCCACATGATGAATTGATGAATGTTGAAGCTTTAGCTGAGGAGGTGATCGAGTATAACAAGCGGTGTAATTTTCTGGCAAAAAATCATATCATGAATGGTTTGGAAGATACGATGTATGATTTTTACAATGTTAAAGAAAATTTTAGTGCTTATGATTTGTGGACTGCGTTAGAAGCAAAGTATCAAGCGGAGACTGCAGGGAGCAAGAAATTTCTGGTGGCGAAGTTTATGGACTTCAAGATGACGAATGATAAGCCTGTTGTTGATCAATTCCTCGAATTTCAACAGATTATTAATGAGATTCTTGCTGAAGGTATGGTCATTGATGAGACGTTTCAAGTATCTGCGGTAATTGAGAAGTTACCAACTTCCTGGTCTGAGTACAAGAAAAATCTAAGACATAAAACTGGCGAGATCAACATGGTTGAATTAGGGAAGAAGATTCAAGTGTAAGAGTTGTTGTGCTCCAAAGATAAGAATGTGTCTTCTGCAAGGGACATGAGTAATAAAGCTCATATGACTGAACATAGATCTTCCAAAGCTGGAAAAGGTGAGAGTAACAATTGTAACACTAAGCGTGGTCCTCCCAAGAAAGTTATGTTTCGAAAACCAGAGTCTAGCATTACTAAAATTAAGGGTGCTTGTTATGCGTGTGGAGTTACTGGCCATATTGAAGTTCACTGTAGACATCGTAAAGACAAGAAGGATAATGCTAACTTGGTTAAAAAGAACAAGGATGAGTTTTCTGCTATAGTGTCTGAAGTTAATTTGGTGACCAATGTGATGGACTGGTGGGTAGACTCTGGAGCTACCAAGCATGTTTGTGGGAACAGAGACCTGTTCACCTCCTATCAGAGGGTAGGGGAGGAGAGAAACTCTATATGGATAACTCATCTGCATCAGAGGTTACAGGAAAAGGAAAGGTCGTTCTGAAGCTCACATCTGGCAAGACTCTCACATTGAATGAAGTTCTTCATGTTCCAGACATCTGCAAAAATATTGTTTCTTTTTCTGTTTTAGATGATAATGGTTTTAAAGTTTCAATCGAATGTTTTACATGGTAGACTTGGTCATGTAAATTACAAATCAATGCATAAACTGGCTAGCCTAGGCTGCATGCCCAAATTCACTTTAGATAAAAGTCATAAGTGTGAGATTTGCGTAGAATCTAAGCATGCTAAGAAATCATTCAGGAAGAATGTCCAGAGAAACACTAAACCCTTAGAATTGATTCATTAAGACGTAGTTGACATGAAGTCAGTTCAAACTAGAGGTGGTAAGAAATGGTTTGTCATTTTTATACATGATTGTACGAGGTACTGTCAGGTTTATTTGCTTAGAGGGAATGACGATGCCTTAGAAGCCTTTAAGATATATAAACGTGAAGTTGAAAACCAATTGAATGCTACCATTAAAACTTTAAGGTCTGACCATGGTGGTGAGTATCTAATTCCTATTGGAGATTTCTGTGAAGAACATCGCATAATACATGAAACTACAGCCCCTTATTCACCTCGATCCAATGTTGTAGCTGAACGTAAGAACCGTACCCTTAAGGATATGATGAATTCCATGTTGATTAGTTCAGAATTACCTTCGAATTTGTGGGGGGGGGGGGGGGGGGGT